>NW_027285494.1:17500-46242 GCF_040894005.1 Engystomops pustulosus | reverse complement strand
TCTGGCCGGGGGACAGTGACACATTCCCGGGTAGCCTGAGCGGCTGCTCCCGCTGCACTCTTACTTCCATGGGCATGTTCCTCATCAGGAACCAACGACCAAGTGTGGCCCAGGGACAGTGACACATTCCCGGGTAGCCTCAGCAGCTGCTCCCGCTGAGCTACTTCCATGAGCACTATTCCTCCCCGGGACCTGCCGCCAAGTCTGGCCGGGGGACAGTGACACATTCCCGGGTAGCCTCAGCAGCTGCTCCCGCTGAGCTACTTCCATGGGCACTATTCCTCCCCGGGACTTGCCGCCAAGTCTTGGCCGGGGGACAGTGACACATTGCCGGGTAGCCTGAGTGGCTGCTCCCGCTGAGCTCTTACTTCCATGGGCATGTTCCTCACCGGGACCAACTACCAAGTGTGGCCGGGTTTCGAGCTCCAAACTCGGCTTGCACTTGGTCGCTTGGGGGGTCCCCTCCGCTCCGGGAAGGGCGCCCTCCAGCGGGCAGACGAGGGTACTTCTAGTCTGCCCGAGCTCCATGGGGCCCCTCTCGCCCCTAGGCTCCCCGCCCAGGGTTCCAGGGTCCCGGATACAGCCACCCTGTCGAGTTCGGTATAGGGTACCGGGCCTGGCTGGAATCACGCCGGGATCGGTGAGACCTCCTCGGCCGCGGCTCAGCCTCAAGACTCCCTTTCGCGGTTCTCTTCCCTTCAACTTCCATGGGCATGTTCCACACCGGGACCTCCGACCAAGTGTGGCCGGGGAACAGTCACCCATGCCCGGGTAGCCTCAGCGGCTGCTCCCGCTGAGGTCAACTTGGAGGCTGGAGCTCCGACTTCCATGGGCACTATTCCTCCCCGGGACCTGCCGCCAAGTCTGGCCGGGGGACAGTGACACATTCCCGGGTAGCTTGAGCGGCTTCTCCCGCTGAACTCTTACTTCCATGGGCATGTTCCTCATCAGGAACCAACGACCAAGTGTTGCCCAGGGACAGTGACACATTCCCGGGTAGCCTCAGCAGCTGCTCCCGCTGAGCTACTTCCATGAGCACTATTCCTCCCCGGGACCTGCCGCCAAGTCTGGCCGGGGGACAGTGACACATTCCCGGGTAGCCTCAGCAGCTGCTCCCGCTGAGCTACTTCCATGGGCACTATTCCTCCCCGGGACTTGCCGCCAAGTCTTGGCCGGGGGACAGTGACACATTGCCGGGTAGCCTGAGTGGCTGCTCCCGCTGAGCTCTTACTTCCATGGGCATGTTCCTCACCGGGACCAACTACCAAGTGTGGCCGGGTTTCGAGCTCCAAACTCGGCTTGCACTTGGTCGCTTGGGGGTCCCCTCCGCTCCGGGAAGGGCGCCCTCCAGCGGGCAGACGAGGGTACTTCTAGTCTGCCCGAGCTCCATGGGGCCCCTCTCGCCCCTAGGCTCCCCGCCCAGGGTTCCAGGGTCCCGGATACAGCCACCCTGCCGAGTTCGGTATAGGGTACCGGGCCTGGCTGGAATCACGCCGGGATCGGTGAGACCTCCTCGGCCGCGGCTCAGCCTCCAAACTCCCTTTCGCGGTTCTCTTCCCTTCAACTTCCATGGGCATGTTCCACACCGGGACCTCCGACCAAGTGTGGCCGGGGAACAGTCGCCCATGCCCGGGTAGCCTCAGCAAGTGCTCCCGCTGAGGTCAACTTGGAGGTTGGAGCTCCGACTTCCATGGGCACTATTCCTCCCCGGGACCTGCCGCCAAGTCTGGCCGGGGGACAGTGACACATTCCCGGGTAGCCTGAGCGGCTTCTCCCGCTGAACTCTTACTTCCATGGGCATGTTCCTCATCAGGAACCAACGACCAAGTGTGGCCCAGGGACAGTGACACATTCCCGTGTATCTTCAGCAGCTGCTCCCGCTGAGCTACTTCCATGAGCACTATTCCTCCCCGGGACCTGCCGCCAAGTCTGGCCGGGGGACAGTGACACATTCCCGGGTAGCCTGAGCGGCTGCTCCCGCTGAGCTACTTCCATGGGCACTATTCCTCCCCGGGACTTGCCGCCAAGTCTTGGCCGGGGGACAGTGACACATTGCCGGGTAGCCTGAGTGGCTGCTCCCGCTGAGCTCTTACTTCCATGGGCATGTTCCTCACCGGGACATACTACCAAGTGTGGCCGGGTTTCGAGCTCCAAACTCGGCTTGCACTTGGTCGCTTGGGGGTCCCCTCCGCTCCGGGAAGGGCGCCCTCCAGCGGGCAGACGAGGGTACTTCTAGTCTGCCCGAGCTCCATGGGGCCCCTCTCGCCCCTAGGCTCCCCGCCCAGGGTTCCAGGGTCCCGGATACAGCCACCCTGCCGAGTTCGGTATAGGGTACCGGGCCTGGCTGGAATCACGCCGGGATCGGTGAGACCTCCTCGGCCGCGGCTCAGCCTCCAAACTCCCTTTCGCGGTTCTCTTCCCTTCAACTTCCATGGGCATGTTCCACACCGGGACCTCCGACCAAGTGTGGCCGGGGAACAGTCGCCCATGCCCGGGTAGCCTCAGCAAGTGCTCCCGCTGAGGTCAACTTGGAGGTTGGAGCTCCGACTTCCATGGGCACTATTCCTCCCCGGGACCTGCCGCCAAGTCTGGCCGGGGGACAGTGACACATTCCCGGGTAGCTTGAGCGGCTTCTCCCGCTGAACTCTTACTTCCATGGGCATGTTCCTCATCAGGAACCAACGACCAAGTGTTGCCCAGGGACAGTGACACATTCCCGGGTAGCCTCAGCAGCTGCTCCCGCTGAGCTACTTCCATGAGCACTATTCCTCCCCGGGACCTGCCGCCAAGTCTGGCCGGGGGACAGTGACACATTCCCGGGTAGCCTGAGCGGCTGCTCCCGCTGGGCTACTTCCATGGGCACTATTCCTCCCCGGGACCTGCCGCCAAGTCTGGCCGGGGGACAGTGACACATTCCCGGGTAGCCTGAGTGGCTGCTCCCGCTGAGCTCTTACTTCCATGGGCATGTTCCTCACCGGGACATACTACCAAGTGTGGCCGGGTTTCGAGCTCCAAACTCGGCTTGCACTTGGTCGCTTGGGGGGTCCCCTCCGCTCCGGGAAGGGCGCCCTCCAGCGGGCAGACGAGGGTACTTCTAGTCTGCCCGAGCTCCATGGGGCCCCTCTCGCCCCTAGGCTCCCCGCCCAGGGTTCCAGGGTCCCGGATACAGCCACCCTGTCGAGTTCGGTATAGGGTACCGGGCCTGGCTGGAATCACGCCGGGATCGGTGAGACCTCCTCGGCCGCGGCTCAGCCTCCAAACTCCCTTTCGCGGTTCTCTTCCCTTCAACTTCCATGGGCATGTTCCACACCGGGACCTCCGACCAAGTGTGGCCGGGGAACAGTCGCCCATGCCCGGGTAGCCTCAGCAAGTGCTCCCGCTGAGGTCAACTTGGAGGTTGGAGCTCCGACTTCCATGGGCACTATTCCTCCCCGGGACCTGCCGCCAAGTCTGGCCGGGGGACAGTGACACATTCCCGGGTAGCCTGAGCGGCTTCTCCCGCTGAACTCTTACTTCCATGGGCATGTTCCTCATCAGGAACCAACGACCAAGTGTGGCCCAGGGACAGTGACACATTCCCGGGTATCTTCAGCAGCTGCTCCCGCTGAGCTACTTCCATGAGCACTATTCCTCCCCGGGACCTGCCGCCAAGTCTGGCCGGGGGACAGTGACACATTCCCGGGTAGCCTGAGCGGCTGCTCCCGCTGAGCTACTTCCATGGGCACTATTCCTCCCCGGGACTTGCCGCCAAGTCTTGGCCGGGGGACAGTGACACATTGCCGGGTAGCCTGAGTGGCTGCTCCCGCTGAGCTCTTACTTCCATGGGCATGTTCCTCACCGGGACATACTACCAAGTGTGGCCGGGTTTCGAGCTCCAAACTCGGCTTGCACTTGGTCGCTTGGGGGTCCCCTCCGCTCCGGGAAGGGCGCCCTCCAGCGGGCAGACGAGGGTACTTCTAGTCTGCCCGAGCTCCATGGGGCCCCTCTCGCCCCTAGGCTCCCCGCCCAGGGTTCCAGGGTCCCGGATACAGCCACCCTGCCGAGTTCGGTATAGGGTACCGGGCCTGGCTGGAATCACGCCGGGATCGGTGAGACCTCCTCGGCCGCGGCTCAGCCTCCAAACTCCCTTTCGCGGTTCTCTTCCCTTCAACTTCCATGGGCATGTTCCACACCGGGACCTCCGACCAAGTGTGGCCGGGGAACAGTCGCCCATGCCCGGGTAGCCTCAGCAAGTGCTCCCGCTGAGGTCAACTTGGAGGTTGGAGCTCCGACTTCCATGGGCACTATTCCTCCCCGGGACCTGCCGCCAAGTCTGGCCGGGGGACAGTGACACATTCCCGGGTAGCCTGAGCGGCTTCTCCCGCTGAACTCTTACTTCCATGGGCATGTTCCTCATCAGGAACCAACGACCAAGTGTGGCCCAGGGACAGTGACACATTCCCGGGTATCTTCAGCAGCTGCTCCCGCTGAGCTACTTCCATGAGCACTATTCCTCCCCGGGACCTGCCGCCAAGTCTGGCCGGGGGACAGTGACACATTCCCGGGTAGCCTGAGCGGCTGCTCCCGCTGAGCTACTTCCATGGGCACTATTCCTCCCCGGGACTTGCCGCCAAGTCTTGGCCGGGGGACAGTGACACATTGCCGGGTAGCCTGAGTGGCTGCTCCCGCTGAGCTCTTACTTCCATGGGCATGTTCCTCACCGGGACATACTACCAAGTGTGGCCGGGTTTCGAGCTCCAAACTCGGCTTGCACTTGGTCGCTTGGGGGTCCCCTCCGCTCCGGGAAGGGCGCCCTCCAGCGGGCAGACGAGGGTACTTCTAGTCTGCCCGAGCTCCATGGGGCCCCTCTCGCCCCTAGGCTCCCCGCCCAGGGTTCCAGGGTCCCGGATACAGCCACCCTGCCGAGTTCGGTATAGGGTACCGGGCCTGGCTGGAATCACGCCGGGATCGGTGAGACCTCCTCGGCCGCGGCTCAGCCTCCAAACTCCCTTTCGCGGTTCTCTTCCCTTCAACTTCCATGGGCATGTTCCACACCGGGACCTCCGACCAAGTGTGGCCGGGGAACAGTCGCCCATGCCCGGGTAGCCTCAGCAAGTGCTCCCGCTGAGGTCAACTTGGAGGTTGGAGCTCCGACTTCCATGGGCACTATTCCTCCCCGGGACCTGCCGCCAAGTCTGGCCGGGGGACAGTGACACATTCCCGGGTAGCCTGAGCGGCTTCTCCCGCTGAACTCTTACTTCCATGGGCATGTTCCTCATCAGGAACCAACGACCAAGTGTGGCCCAGGGACAGTGACACATTCCCGGGTATCTTCAGCAGCTGCTCCCGCTGAGCTACTTCCATGAGCACTATTCCTCCCCGGGACCTGCCGCCAAGTCTGGCCGGGGGACAGTGACACATTCCCGGGTAGCCTGAGCGGCTGCTCCCGCTGAGCTACTTCCATGGGCACTATTCCTCCCCGGGACTTGCCGCCAAGTCTTGGCCGGGGGACAGTGACACATTGCCGGGTAGCCTGAGTGGCTGCTCCCGCTGAGCTCTTACTTCCATGGGCATGTTCCTCACCGGGACATACTACCAAGTGTGGCCGGGTTTCGAGCTCCAAACTCGGCTTGCACTTGGTCGCTTGGGGGTCCCCTCCGCTCCGGGAAGGGCGCCCTCCAGCGGGCAGACGAGGGTACTTCTAGTCTGCCCGAGCTCCATGGGGCCCCTCTCGCCCCTAGGCTCCCCGCCCAGGGTTCCAGGGTCCCGGATACAGCCACCCTGCCGAGTTCGGTATAGGGTACCGGGCCTGGCTGGAATCACGCCGGGATCGGTGAGACCTCCTCGGCCGCGGCTCAGCCTCCAAACTCCCTTTCGCGGTTCTCTTCCCTTCAACTTCCATGGGCATGTTCCACACCGGGACCTCCGACCAAGTGTGGCCGGGGAACAGTCACCCATGCCCGGGTAGCCTCAGCGGCTGCTCCCGCTGAGGTCAACTTGGAGGCTGGAGCTCCGACTTCCATGGGCACTATTCCTCCCCGGGACCTGCCGCCAAGTCTGGCCGGGGGACAGTGACACATTCCCGGGTAGCCCTGAGCGGCTGCTCCCGCTGAACTCTTACTTCCATGGGCATGTTCCTCATCAGGAACCAACGACCAAGTGTGGCCCAGGGACAGTGACACATTCCCGGGTAGCCTCAGCAGCTGCTCCCGCTGAGCTACTTCCATGAGCACTATTCCTCCCCGGGACCTGCCGCCAAGTCTGGCCGGGGGACAGTGACACATTCCCGGGTAGCCTGAGCGGCTGCTCCCGCTGAGCTACTTCCATGGGCACTATTCCTCCCCGGGACTTGCCGCCAAGTCTTGGCCGGGGGACAGTGACACATTCCCGGGTAGCCTGAGTGGCTGCTCCCGCTGAGCTCTTACTTCCATGGGCATGTTCCTCACCGGGACATACTACCAAGTGTGGCCGGGTTTCGAGCTCCAAACTCGGCTTGCACTTGGTCGCTTGGGGGTCCCCTCCGCTCCGGGAAGGGCGCCCTCCAGCGGGCAGACGAGGGTACTTCTAGTCTGCCCGAGCTCCATGGGGCCCCTCTCGCCCCTAGGCTCCCCGCCCAGGGTTCCAGGGTCCCGGATACAGCCACCCTGTAGAGTTCGGTATAGGGTACCGGGCCTGGCTGGAATCACGCCGGGATCGGTGAGACCTCCTCGGCCGCGGCTCAGCCTCCAAACTCCCTTTCGCGGTTCTCTTCCCTTCAACTTCCATGGGCATGTTCCACACCGGGACCTCCGACCAAGTGTGGCCGGGGAACAGTCACCCATGCCCGGGTAGCCTCAGCGGCTGCTCCCGCTGAGGTCAACTTGGAGGTTGGAGCTCCGACTTCCATGGGCACTATTCCTCCCCGGGACCTGCCGCCAAGTCTGGCCGAGGGACAGTGACACATTCCCGGGTAGCCTGAGCGGCTTCTCCCGCTGAACTCTTACTTCCATGGGCATGTTCCTCATCAGGAACCAACGACCAAGTGTGGCCCAGGGACAGTGACACATTCCCGGGTAGCCTCAGCAGCTGCTCCCGCTGAGCTACTTCCATGAGCACTATTCCTCCCCGGGACCTGCCGCCAAGTCTGGCCGGGGGACAGTGACACATTCCCGGGTAGCCTGAGTGGCTGCTCCCGCTGAGCTACTTCCATGGGAACTATTCCTCCCCGGGACTTGCCGCCAAGTCTTGGCCGGGGGACAGTGACACATTCCCGGGTAGCCTGAGTGGCTGCTCCCGCTGAGCTCTTACTTCCATGGGCATGTTCCTCACCGGGACATACTACCAAGTGTGGCCGGGTTTCGAGCTCCAAACTCGGCTTGCACTTGGTCGCTTGGGGGGTCCCCTCCGCTCCGGGAAGGGCGCCCTCCAGCGGGCAGACGAGGGTACTTCTAGTCTGCCCGAGCTCCATGGGGCCCCTCTCGCCCCTAGGCTCCCCGCCCAGGGTTCCAGGGTCCCGGATACAGCCACCCTGTCGAGTTCGGTATAGGGTACCGGGCCTGGCTGGAATCACGCCGGGATCGGTGAGACCTCCTCGGCCGCGGCTCAGCCTCCAAACTCCCTTTCGCGGTTCTCTTCCCTTCAACTTCCATGGACACGTTCCACACTTGGACCTACGACCAAGTGTGCCCGGGGAACAGTCACCCATGCCCGGGTAGCCTCAGCGGCTGCTCCCGCTGAGGTCAACTTGGAGGTTGGAGCTCCGACTTCCATGGGCACTATTCCTCCCCGGGACCTGCCGCCAAGTCTGGCCGGGGGACAGTGACACATTCCCGGGTAGCCTGAGCGGCTGCTCCCGCTGCACTCTTTAGTTCCATGGGCATGTTCCTCATCAGGAATCAACGACCAAGTGTGGCCGAGGGACAGTGACACATTCCCGGGTAGCCTGAGTGGCTGCTCCCGCTGAGCTACTTCCATGAGCACTATTCCTCCCCGGGACCTGCCGCCAAGTCTGGCCGGGGGACAGTGACACATTCCCGGGTAGCCTGAGCGGCTGCTCCCGCTGAGCTACTTCCATGGGAACTATTCCTCCCCGGGACTTGCCGCCAAGTCTTGGCCGGGGGACAGTGACACATTCCCGGGTAGCCTGAGTGGCTGCTCCCGCTGAGCTCTTACTTCCATGGGCATGTTCCTCACCGGGACATACTACCAAGTGTGGCCGGGTTTCGAGCTCCAAACTCGGCTTGCACTTGGTCGCTTGGGGGGTCCCCTCCGCTCCGGGAAGGGCGCCCTCCAGCGGGCAGACGAGGGTACTTCTAGTCTGCCCGAGCTCCATGGGGCCCCTCTCGCCCCTAGGCTCCCGGCCCAGGGTTCCAGGGTCGCGGATCCAGCCACCATGCGGAGTTCGGTTTGGGTACCGGGCCTGGCAGAAATCACGCCGGGATCGGTGAGCCCTCCTCGGCCGCGGCTTCGCGCAAAAACTCCCTTTCGCGGTTCTCTTCACTTCAACTTCCATGGACACGTTCCACACTTGGACCTACGACCAAGTGTGCCCGGGGAACAGTAACCCATGCCCGGGCAGCCTCAGCAAGTGCTCCCGCTGAGGTCAATTTGGAGGTTTGAGCTCCGACTTCCATGGCCATGTTCCTCACCGGGACCTACGACCAAGCGTGGCCGGGTTTCGAGCTCCAAACTCGGCTTGCACTTTGTGGCCAAGGGGGTCCCCTCCGCTCCGGGAAGGGCGCCCTCCAGCGGGCAGACGAGGTTACTTCTAGTCTGCCCGAGCTCCATGGGGCATTATTCCTCCCCGGGACTTGCCGCCAAGTCTGGCCGGGGGACAGTGACACTTGGCCGGGTAGGCGAAGTGGCTTCTCCCGCTGACTTGCCCCTTTGGAAGTAGGAGCTCTTACTTCCATGGGCATTATACCTCTCGAAGACTTAGAGCCAAGTGAGCTCCTACTTCCATGGGCATTATTCCTCCCCGGGACTTGCCGCCAAGTCTGGCCGGGGGACAGTGACACTTGGCCGGGTAGGCGAAGTGGCTTCTCCCGCTGACTTGCCCCTTTGGAAGTAGGAGCTCCTACTTCCATGGGCATTATTCCTCCCCGGGACTTGCCGCCAAGTCTGGCCGGGGGACAGTGACACTTGGCCGGGTAGGCGAAGTGGCTTCTCCCGCTGACTTGCCCCTTTGGAAGTAGGAGCTCCTACTTCCATGGGCATTATTCCTCCCCGGGACTTGCCGCCAAGTCTGGCCGGGGGACAGTGACACTTGGCCGGGTAGGCGAAGTGGCTTCTCCCGCTGACTTGCCCCTTTGGAAGTAGGAGCTCTTACTTCCATGGGCATTATACCTCTCGAAGACTTAGAGCCAAGTGAGCTCCTACTTCCATGGGCATTATTCCTCCCCGGGACTTGCCGCCAAGTCTGGCCGGGGGACAGTGACACTTGGCCGGGTAGGCGAAGTGGCTTCTCCCGCTGACTTGCCCCTTTGGAAGTAGGAGCTCCTACTTCCATGGGCATTATTCCTCCCCGGGACTTGCCGCCAAGTCTGGCCGGGGGACAGTGACACTTGGCCGGGTAGGCGAAGTGGCTTCTCCCGCTGACTTGCCCCTTTGGAAGTAGGAGCTCCTACTTCCATGGGCATTATTCCTCCCCGGGACTTCCCGCCAAGTCTGGCCGGGGGACAGTGACACTTGGCCGGGTAGGCGAAGTGGCTTCTCCCGCTGACTTGCCCCTTTGGAAGTAGGAGCTCTTACTTCCATGGGCATTATACCTCTCGAAGACTTAGAGCCAAGTGAGCTCCTACTTCCATGGGCATTATTCCTCCCCGGGACTTGCCGCCAAGTCTGGCCGGGGGACAGTGACACTTGGCCGGGTAGGCGAAGTGGCTTCTCCCGCTGACTTGCCCCTTTGGAAGTAGGAGCTCCTACTTCCATGGGCATTATTCCTCCCCGGGACTTGCCGCCAAGTCTGGCCGGGGGACAGTGACACTTGGCCGGGTAGGCGAAGTGGCTTCTCCCGCTGACTTGCCCCTTTGGAAGTAGGAGCTCCTACTTCCATGGGCATTATTCCTCCCCGGGACTTGCCGCCAAGTCTGGCCGGGGGACAGTGACACTTGGCCGGGTAGGCGAAGTGGCTTCTCCCGCTGACTTGCCCCTTTGGAAGTAGGAGCTCCTACTTCCATGGGCATTATTCCTCCCCGGGACTTCCCGCCAAGTCTGGCCGGGGGACAGTGACACTTGGCCGGGTAGGCGAAGTGGCTTCTCCCGCTGACTTGCCCCTTTGGAAGTAGGAGCTCTTACTTCCATGGGCATTATACCTCTCGAAGACTTAGCCAAGTGAGCTCCTACTTCCATGGGCATTATTCCTCCCCGGGACTTGCCGCCAAGTCTGGCCGGGGGACAGTGACACTTGGCCGGGTAGGCGAAGTGGCTTCTCCCGCTGACTTGCCCCTTTGGAAGTAGGAGCTCCTACTTCCATGGGCATTATTCCTCCCCGGGACTTGCCGCCAAGTCTGGCCGGGGGACAGTGACACTTGGCCGGGTAGGCGAAGTGGCTTCTCCCGCTGACTTGCCCCTTTGGAAGTAGGAGCTCCTACTTCCATGGGCATTATTCCTCCCCGGGACTTGCCGCCAAGTCTGGCCGGGGGACAGTGACACTTGGCCGGGTAGGCGAAGTGGCTTCTCCCGCTGACTTGCCCCTTTGGAAGTAGGAGCTCCTACTTCCATGGGCATTATTCCTCCCCGGGACTTGCCGCCAAGTCTGGCCGGGGGACAGTGACACTTGGCCGGGTAGGCGAAGTGGCTTCTCCCGCTGACTTGCCCCTTTGGAAGTAGGAGCTCTTACTTCCATGGGCATTATACCTCTCGAAGACTTAGAGCCAAGTGAGCTCCTACTTCCATGGGCATTATTCCTCCCCGGGACTTGCCGCCAAGTCTGGCCGGGGGACAGTGACACTTGGCCGGGTAGGCGAAGTGGCTTCTCCCGCTGACTTGCCCCTTTGGAAGTAGGAGCTCTTACTTCCATGGGCATTATACCTCTCGAAGACTTAGAGCCAAGTGAGCTCCTACTTCCATGGGCATTATTCCTCCCCGGGACTTGCCGCCAAGTCTGGCCGGGGGACAGTGACACTTGGCCGGGTAGGCGAAGTGGCTTCTCCCGCTGACTTGCCCCTTTGGAAGTAGGAGCTCCTACTTCCATGGGCATTATTCCTCCCCGGGACTTGCCGCCAAGTCTGGCCGGGGGACAGTGACACTTGGCCGGGTAGGCGAAGTGGCTTCTCCCGCTGACTTGCCCCTTTGGAAGTAGGAGCTCCTACTTCCATGGGCATTATTCCTCCCCGGGACTTCCCGCCAAGTCTGGCCGGGGGACAGTGACACTTGGCCGGGTAGGCGAAGTGGCTTCTCCCGCTGACTTGCCCCTTTGGAAGTAGGAGCTCTTACTTCCATGGGCATTATACCTCTCGAAGACTTAGAGCCAAGTGAGCTCCTACTTCCATGGGCATTATTCCTCCCCGGGACTTGCCGCCAAGTCTGGCCGGGGGACAGTGACACTTGGCCGGGTAGGCGAAGTGGCTTCTCCCGCTGACTTGCCCCTTTGGAAGTAGGAGCTCCTACTTCCATGGGCATTATTCCTCCCCGGGACTTGCCGCCAAGTCTGGCCGGGGGACAGTGACACTTGGCCGGGTAGGCGAAGTGGCTTCTCCCGCTGACTTGCCCCTTTGGAAGTAGGAGCTCCTACTTCCATGGGCATTATTCCTCCCCGGGACTTGCCGCCAAGTCTGGCCGGGGGACAGTGACACTTGGCCGGGTAGGCGAAGTGGCTTCTCCCGCTGACTTGCCCCTTTGGAAGTAGGAGCTCCTACTTCCATGGGCATTATTCCTCCCCGGGACTTGCCGCCAAGTCTGGCCGGGGGACAGTGACACTTGGCCGGGTAGGCGAAGTGGCTTCTCCCGCTGACTTGCCCCTTTGGAAGTAGGAGCTCTTACTTCCATGGGCATTATACCTCTCGAAGACTTAGAGCCAAGTGAGCTCCTACTTCCATGGGCATTATTCCTCCCCGGGACTTGCCGCCAAGTCTGGCCGGGGGACAGTGACACTTGGCCGGGTAGGCGAAGTGGCTTCTCCCGCTGACTTGCCCCTTTGGAAGTAGGAGCTCCTACTTCCATGGGCATTATTCCTCCCCGGGACTTGCCGCCAAGTCTGGCCGGGGGACAGTGACACTTGGCCGGGTAGGCGAAGTGGCTTCTCCCGCTGACTTGCCCCTTTGGAAGTAGGAGCTCCTACTTCCATGGGCATTATTCCTCCCCGGGACTTGCCGCCAAGTCTGGCCGGGGGACAGTGACACTTGGCCGGGTAGGCGAAGTGGCTTCTCCCGCTGACTTGCCCCTTTGGAAGTAGGAGCTCTTACTTCCATGGGCATTATACCTCTCGAAGACTTAGAGCCAAGTGAGCTCCTACTTCCATGGGCATTATTCCTCCCCGGGACCTACTGCCAAGTGTGGCCGGGGAACAGTGACTCTTGGCCGGATAGAACTAGTGGCTTCTCCCGCTGACTTGCCCCTTTGGAAGTAGGAGCTCCTACTTCCATGGGCATTATTCCTCCCCGGGACCTACTGCCAAGTGTGGCCGGGGAACAGTGACTCTTGGCCGGATAGGCCAAGTGGCTTCTCCCGCTGACTTGCCCCTTTGGAAGTAGGAGCTCCTACTTCCATGGGCATTATTCCTCCCCGGGACCTACTGCCAAGTGTGGCCGGGGAACAGTGACATGTGGCCGGATAGGCCAAGTGGCTTCTCCCGCTGACTTGCCCCTTTGGAAGTAGTAGCTCCTACTTCCATGGGCATTATTCCTCCCCGGGACCTACTGCCAAGTGTGGCCGGGGAACAGTGACTCTTGGCCGGATAGGCCGAGTGGCTTCTCCCGCTGACTTGCCCCT
Source organism: Engystomops pustulosus (assembly GCF_040894005.1). Taxonomy (NCBI): domain Eukaryota; kingdom Metazoa; phylum Chordata; class Amphibia; order Anura; family Leptodactylidae; genus Engystomops; species Engystomops pustulosus. The sequence continues at coordinate 33,354 of NW_027285494.1, read as the reverse complement.
TTGGAAGTAGGAGCTCCTACTTCCATGGGCATTATTCCTCCCCGGGACCTACGGCCAAGTGTGGCCGGGGAACAGTGACTCTTGGCCGGTTAGGCCAAGTGGCTTCTCCCGCTGACTTGCCCCTATGGAAGTAGGAGCTCTTACTTCCATGGGCAGTATACCTCTCGGGGACTTAGAGCCAAGTGTCTTCACCCTTTGGAGGTAGTAGCTCCTACTTCCATGGGCATTATTCCTCCCCGGGACATACTGCCAAGTGTGGCCGGGGAACAGTGACTCTTGGCCGGATAGGCCAAGTGGCTTCTCCCGCTGACTTGCCCCTTTGGAGGTAGTAGCTCCTACTTCCATGGGCATTATTCCTCCCCGGGACCTACAGCCAAGAGTGGCCGGGGAACAGTGACTCCTGGCCGGATAGGCCAAGTGGCTTCTCCCGCTGACTTGCCCCTTTGGAAGTAGGAGCTCCTACTTCCATGGGCATTATTCCTCCCCGGGACCTACTGCCAAGTGTGGCCGGGGAACAGTGACTCTTGGCCGGATAGGCCAAGTGGCTTCTCCCGCTGACTTGCCCCTTTGGAAGTAGGAGCTCTTACTTCCATGGGCATTATTCCTCCCCGGGACCTACTGCCAAGTGTGGCCGGGGAACAGTGACTCTTGGCCGGATAGGCCAAGTGGCTTCTCCCGCTGACTTGCCCCTTTGGAAGTAGGAGCTCTTACTTCCATGGTCATTATTCCTCCCCGGGACCTACTGCCAAGTGTAGCCGGGGAACAGTGACTCTTTGCCGGATAGGCCAAGTGGCTTCTCCCGCTGACTTGCCCCTTTGGAAGTAGGAGCTCCTACTTCCATGGGCATTATTCCTCCCCGGGACCTACTGCCAAGTGTGGCCGGGGAACAGTGACTCTTGGCCGGATAGGCCAAGTGGCTTCTCCCGCTGACTTGCCCCTTTGGAAGTAGGAGCTCTTACTTCCATGGGCATTATTCCTCCCCGGGACCTACTGCCAAGTGTGGCCGGGGAACAGTGACTCTTGGCCGGGTAGGCCAAGTGGCTTCTCCCGCTGACTTGCCCCTTTGGAAGTAGGAGCTCTTACTTCCATGGTCATTATTCCTCCCCGGGACCTACTGCCAAGTGTAGCCGGGGAAGAGTGACTCTTGGCCGGATAGGCCAAGTGGCTTCTCCCGCTGACTTGCCCCTATGGAAGTAGGAGCTCTTACTTCCATGGGCATTATTCCTCCCCGGGACCTACTGCCAAGTGTGGCCGGGGAACAGTGACTCTTGGCCGGATAGGCCAAGTGGCTTCTCCCGCTGACTTGCCCCTTTGGAAGTAGGAGCTCTTACTTCCATGGTCATTATTCCTCCCCGGGACCTACTGCCAAGTGTGGCCGGGGAACAGTGACTCTTGGCCGGATAGGCCAAGTGGCTTCTCCCGCTGACTTGCCCCTTTGGAAGTAGGAGCTCCTACTTCCATGGGCATTATTCCTCCCCGGGACCTACTGCCAAGTGTGGCCGGGGAACAGTGACTCTTGCCTGGGTAGGCCAAGTGGCTTCTCCCGCTGACTTGCCCCTTTGGAAGTAGGAGCTCCTACTTCCATGGGCATTATTCCTCCCCGGGACCTACTGCCAAGTGTGGCCGGGGAACAGTGACTCTTGGCCGGATAGAACTAGTGGCTTCTTCCGCTGACTTGCCCCTTTGGAAGTAGGAGCTCCTACTTCCATGGGCATTATTCCTCCCCGGGACCTACAGCCAAGCTTGGCCGGGGGACAGTGACATGTGGCCGGATAGGCCAAGTGGCTTCTCCCGCTGACTTGCCCCTATGGAAGTAGGAGCTCTTACTTCCATGGGCAGTATACCTCTCGAGGACTTAGAGCCAAGTGTCTTCACCCTTTGGAGGTAGTAGCTCCTACTTCCATGGGCATTATTCCTCCCCGGGACCTACTGCCAAGTGTGGCCGGGGGACAGTGACATGTGGCCGGATAGGCCAAGTGGCTTCTCCCGCTGACTTGCCCCTTTGGAAGTAGGAGCTCTTACTTCCATGGGCATTATTCCTCCCCGGGACCTACAGCCAAGAGTGGCCGGGGAACAGTGACTCCTGGCCGGATAGGCCAAGTGGCTTCTCCCGCTGACTTGCCCCTTTGGAAGTAGGAGCTCCTACTTCCATGGGCATTATTCCTCCCCGGGACCTACTGCCAAGTGTGGCCGGGGAACAGTGACTCTTGGCCGGATAGGCCAAGTGGCTTCTCCCGCTGACTTGCCCCTTTGGAAGTAGGAGCTCTTACTTCCATGGGCATTATTCCTCCCCGGGACCTACTGCCAAGTGTGGCCGGGGAACAGTGACTCTTGGCCGGATAGGCCAAGTGGCTTCTCCCGCTGACTTGCCCCTTTGGAAGTAGGAGCTCTTACTTCCATGGTCATTATTCCTCCCCGGGACCTACTGCCAAGTGTAGCCGGGGAACAGTGACTCTTTGCCGGATAGGCCAAGTGGCTTCTCCCGCTGACTTGCCCCTTTGGAAGTAGGAGCTCCTACTTCCATGGGCATTATTCCTCCCCGGGACCTACTGCCAAGTGTGGCCGGGGAACAGTGACTCTTGGCCGGATAGGCCAAGTGGCTTCTCCCGCTGACTTGCCCCTTTGGAAGTAGGAGCTCTTACTTCCATGGGCATTATTCCTCCCCGGGACCTACTGCCAAGTGTGGCCGGGGAACAGTGACTCTTGGCCGGATAGGCCAAGTGGCTTCTCCCGCTGACTTGCCCCTTTGGAAGTAGGAGCTCTTACTTCCATGGTCATTATTCCTCCCCGGGACCTACTGCCAAGTGTAGCCGGGGAAGAGTGACTCTTGGCCGGATAGGCCAAGTGGCTTCTCCCGCTGACTTGCCCCTATGGAAGTAGGAGCTCTTACTTCCATGGGCATTATTCCTCCCCGGGACCTACTGCCAAGTGTGGCCGGGGAACAGTGACTCTTGGCCGGATAGGCCAAGTGGCTTCTCCCGCTGACTTGCCCCTTTGGAAGTAGGAGCTCTTACTTCCATGGTCATTATTCCTCCCCGGGACCTACTGCCAAGTGTGGCCGGGGAACAGTGACTCTTGGCCGGATAGGCCAAGTGGCTTCTCCCGCTGACTTGCCCCTTTGGAAGTAGGAGCTCCTACTTCCATGGGCATTATTCCTCCCCGGGACCTACTGCCAAGTGTGGCCGGGGAACAGTGACTCTTGCCTGGGTAGGCCAAGTGGCTTCTCCCGCTGACTTGCCCCTTTGGAAGTAGGAGCTCCTACTTCCATGGGCATTATTCCTCCCCGGGACCTACTGCCAAGTGTGGCCGGGGAACAGTGACTCTTGGCCGGATAGAACTAGTGGCTTCTTCCGCTGACTTGCCCCTTTGGAAGTAGGAGCTCCTACTTCCATGGGCATTATTCCTCCCCGGGACCTACAGCCAAGCTTGGCCGGGGGACAGTGACATGTGGCCGGATAGGCCAAGTGGCTTCTCCCGCTGACTTGCCCCTATGGAAGTAGGAGCTCTTACTTCCATGGGCAGTATACCTCTCGAGGACTTAGAGCCAAGTGTCTTCACCCTTTGGAGGTAGTAGCTCCTACTTCCATGGGCATTATTCCTCCCCGGGACCTACTGCCAAGTGTGGCCGGGGGACAGTGACATGTGGCCGGATAGGCCAAGTGGCTTCTCCCGCTGACTTGCCCCTTTGGAAGTAGGAGCTCTTACTTCCATGGGCATTATTCCTCCCCGGGACCTACAGCCAAGTGTGGCCGGGGAACAGTGACTCTTGGACGGATAGGCCAAGTGGCTGCTCCCGCTGACTTGCCCCTTTGGAAGTAGGAGCTCCTACTTCCATGGGCATTATTCCTCCCCGGGACCTACTGCCAAGTGTGGCCGGGGAACAGTGACTCTTGGCCGGATAGGCCAAGTGGCTGCTCCCGCTGACTTGCCCCTTTGGAAGTAGGAGCTCTTACTTCCATGGGCATTATTCCTCCCCGGGACCTACTGCCAAGTGTGGCCGGGGGACAGTGACATGTGGCCGGATAGGCCAAGTGGCTTCTCCCGCTGACTTGCCCCTTTGGAAGTAGGAGCTCTTACTTCCATGGGCATTATTCCTCCCCGGGACCTACTGCCAAGTGTTGCCGGGGGACAGTGACATGTGGCCGGATAGCCCAAGTGGCTTCTCCCGCTGACTTGCCCCTTTGGAAGTAGGAGCTCCTACTTCCATGGGCATTATTCCTCCCCGGGACCTCCTGCCAAGTGTGGCCGGGGAACAGTGACTCTTGGCCGGATAGGCCAAGTGGCTTCTCCCGCTGACTTGCCCCTTTGGAAGTAGGAGCTCCTACTTCCATGGGCATTATTCCTCCCCGGGACCTACTGCCAAGTGTGGCCGGGGAACAGTGACTCTTGGCCGGATAGGCCAAGTTGCTTCTCCCGCTTACTTTCCCCTTTGGAAGTAGGAGCTCCTACTTCCATGGGCATTATTCCTCCCCGGGACCTACTGCCAAGTGTGGCCGGGGAACAGTGACTCTTGGCCGGATAGGCCAAGTGGCTTCTCCCGCTTACTTTCCCCTTTGGAAGTAGGAGCTCCTACTTCCATGGGCATTATTCCTCCCCGGGACCTACTGCCAAGTGTGGCCGGGGAACAGTGACTCTTGGCCGGATAGGCCAAGTGGCTTCTCCCGCTGACTTGACCCTTTGGAAGTAGGAGCTCCTACTTCCATGGGCATTATTCCTCCCCGGGACCTCCTGCCAAGTGTGGCCGGGGAACAGTGACTCTTGGCCGGATAGGCCAAGTTGCTTCTCCCGCTGACTTGCCCCTTTGGAAGTAGGAGCTCCTACTTCCATGGGCACTATACCTCTCGGGGACTTAGAGCCAAGTGTCTTCACCCTTTGGAGGTAGTAGCTCCTACTTCCATGGGCATTATTCCTCCCCGGGACCTCCTGCCAAGTGTGGCCGGGGAACAGTGACTCTTGTTCGGATAGGCCAAGTGGCTTCTCCCGCTGACTTGCCCCTTTGGAAGTAGGAGCTCCTACTTCCATGGGCATTATTCCTCCCCGGGACCTACTGCCAAGTGTGGCCGGGGAACAGTGACTCTTGGCCGGATAGGCCAAGTGGCTTCTCCCGCTGACTTGACCCTTTGGAAGTAGGAGCTCCTACTTCCATGGGCATTATTCCTCCCCGGGACCTACTGCCAAGTGTGGCCGGGGAACAGTGACTCTTGCCTGGGTAGGCCAAGTGGCTTCTCCCGCTGACTTGCCCCTTTGGAAGTAGGAGCTCCTACTTCCATGGGCATTATTCCTCCCCGGGACCTACTGCCAAGAGTGGCCGGGGGACAGTGACATGTGGCCGGATAGGCCAAGTGGCTTCTCCCGCTGACTTGCCCCTTTGGAAGTAGGAGCTCCTACTTCCATGGGCATTATTCCTCCCCGGGACCTACTGCCAAGTGTGGCCGGGGAACAGTGACTCTTGGCCGTATATGCCAAGTGGCTTCTCCCGCTGACTTGCCCCTTTGGAAGTAGGAGCTCCTACTTCCATGGGCATTATTCCTCTCCGGGACCTACTGCCAAGTGTGGCCGGGGAACAGTGACTCTTGGCCGGATAGGCCAAGTGGCTTCTCCCGCTGACTTGACCCTTTGGAAGTAGGAGCTCTTACTTCCATGGGCACTATACCTCTCGTGGACTTAGAGCCAAGTGTCTTCACTCTTTGGAGGTAGTAGCTCCTACTTCCATGGGCATTATTCCTCCCCGGGACCTACTGCCAAGTGTGGCCGGGGGACAGTGACATGTGGCCGGATAGGCCAAGTGGCTTCTCCCGCTGACTTGCCCCTTTGGAAGTAGGAGCTCTTACTTCCATGGGCATTATTCCTCCCCGGGACCTACAGCCAAGTGTGGCCGGGGAACAGTGACTCTTGGACGGATAGGCCAAGTGGCTGCTCCCGCTGACTTGCCCCTTTGGAAGTAGGAGCTCCTACTTCCATGGGCATTATTCCTCCCCGGGACCTACTGCCAAGTGTGGCCGGGGAACAGTGACTCTTGGCCGGATAGGCCAAGTGGCTGCTCCCGCTGACTTGCCCCTTTGGAAGTAGGAGCTCCTACTTCCATGGGCATTATTCCTCCCCGGGACTTGCCGCCAAGTCTGGCCGGGGGACAGTGACACTTGGCCGGGTAGGCGAAGTGGCTTCTCCCGCTGACTTGCCCCTTTGGAAGTAGGAGCTCTTACTTCCATGGGCATTATACCTCTCGAAGACTTAGAGCCAAGTGAGCTCCTACTTCCATGGGCATTATTCCTCCCCGGGACTTGCCGCCAAGTCTGGCCGGGGGACAGTGACACTTGGCCGGGTAGGCGAAGTGGCTTCTCCCGCTGACTTGCCCCTTCGGAAGTAGGAGCTCCTACTTCCATGGGCATTATTCCTCCCCGGGACTTGCCGCCAAGTCTGGCCGGGGGACAGTGACACTTGGCCGGGTAGGCGAAGTGGCTTCTCCCGCTGACTTGCCCCTTTGGAAGTAGGAGCTCTTACTTCCATGGGCATTATACCTCTCGAAGACTTAGAGCCAAGTGAGCTCCTACTTCCATGGGCATTATTCCTCCCCGGGACCTACTGCCAAGTGTGGCCGGGGAACAGTGACTCTTGGCCGGATAGGCCAAGTGGCTTCTCCCGCTGACTTGCCCCTATGGAAGTAGGAGCTCTTACTTCCATGGGCATTATTCCTCCCCGGGACCTACTGCCAAGTGTGGCCGGGGAACAGTGACTCTTGGCCGGATAGGCCAAGTGGCTTCTCCCGCTGACTTGCCCCTTTGGAAGTAGGAGCTCTTACTTCCATGGTCATTATTCCTCCCCGGGACCTACTGCCAAGTGTGGCCGGGGAACAGTGACTCTTGGCCGGATAGGCCAAGTGGCTTCTCCCGCTGACTTGCCCCTTTGGAAGTAGGAGCTCCTACTTCCATGGGCATTATTCCTCCCCGGGACCTACTGCCAAGTGTGGCCGGGGAACAGTGACTCTTGCCTGGGTAGGCCAAGTGGCTTCTCCCGCTGACTTGCCCCTTTGGAAGTAGGAGCTCCTACTTCCATGGGCATTATTCCTCCCCGGGACCTACTGCCAAGTGTGGCCGGGGAACAGTGACTCTTGGCCGGATAGAACTAGTGGCTTCTTCCGCTGACTTGCCCCTTTGGAAGTAGGAGCTCCTACTTCCATGGGCATTATTCCTCCCCGGGACCTACAGCCAAGCTTGGCCGGGGGACAGTGACATGTGGCCGGATAGGCCAAGTGGCTTCTCCCGCTGACTTGCCCCTATGGAAGTAGGAGCTCTTACTTCCATGGGCAGTATACCTCTCGAGGACTTAGAGCCAAGTGTCTTCACCCTTTGGAGGTAGTAGCTCCTACTTCCATGGGCATTATTCCTCCCCGGGACCTACTGCCAAGTGTGGCCGGGGGACAGTGACATGTGGCCGGATAGGCCAAGTGGCTTCTCCCGCTGACTTGCCCCTTTGGAAGTAGGAGCTCTTACTTCCATGGGCATTATTCCTCCCCGGGACCTACAGCCAAGTGTGGCCGGGGAACAGTGACTCTTGGACGGATAGGCCAAGTGGCTGCTCCCGCTGACTTGCCCCTTTGGAAGTAGGAGCTCCTACTTCCATGGGCATTATTCCTCCCCGGGACCTACTGCCAAGTGTGGCCGGGGAACAGTGACTCTTGGCCGGATAGGCCAAGTGGCTGCTCCCGCTGACTTGCCCCTTTGGAAGTAGGAGCTCTTACTTCCATGGGCATTATTCCTCCCCGGGACCTACTGCCAAGTGTGGCCGGGGGACAGTGACATGTGGCCGGATAGGCCAAGTGGCTTCTCCCGCTGACTTGCCCCTTTGGAAGTAGGAGCTCTTACTTCCATGGGCATTATTCCTCCCCGGGACCTACTGCCAAGTGTTGCCGGGGGACAGTGACATGTGGCCGGATAGCCCAAGTGGCTTCTCCCGCTGACTTGCCCCTTTGGAAGTAGGAGCTCCTACTTCCATGGGCATTATTCCTCCCCGGGACCTCCTGCCAAGTGTGGCCGGGGAACAGTGACTCTTGGCCGGATAGGCCAAGTGGCTTCTCCCGCTGACTTGCCCCTTTGGAAGTAGGAGCTCCTACTTCCATGGGCATTATTCCTCCCCGGGACCTACTGCCAAGTGTGGCCGGGGAACAGTGACTCTTGGCCGGATAGGCCAAGTTGCTTCTCCCGCTTACTTTCCCCTTTGGAAGTAGGAGCTCCTACTTCCATGGGCATTATTCCTCCCCGGGACCTACTGCCAAGTGTGGCCGGGGAACAGTGACTCTTGGCCGGATAGGCCAAGTGGCTTCTCCCGCTGACTTGACCCTTTGGAAGTAGGAGCTCCTACTTCCATGGGCATTATTCCTCCCCGGGACCTCCTGCCAAGTGTGGCCGGGGAACAGTGACTCTTGGCCGGATAGGCCAAGTTGCTTCTCCCGCTGACTTGCCCCTTTGGAAGTAGGAGCTCCTACTTCCATGGGCACTATACCTCTCGGGGACTTAGAGCCAAGTGTCTTCACCCTTTGGAGGTAGTAGCTCCTACTTCCATGGGCATTATTCCTCCCCGGGACCTCCTGCCAAGTGTGGCCGGGGAACAGTGACTCTTGTTCGGATAGGCCAAGTCACTTCTCCCGCTGACTTGCCCCTTTGGAAGTAGGAGCTCCTACTTCCATGGGCATTATTCCTCCCCGGGACCTACTGCCAAGTGTGACCGGGGAACAGTGACTCTTGGCCGGATAGGCCAAGTGGCTTCTCCCGCTGACTTGACCCTTTGGAAGTAGGAGCTCCTACTTCCATGGGCATTATTCCTCCCCGGGACCTACTGCCAAGTGTGGCCGGGGAACAGTGACTCTTGCCTGGGTAGGCCAAGTGGCTTCTCCCGCTGACTTGCCCCTTTGGAAGTAGGAGCTCCTACTTCCATGGGCATTATTCCTCCCCGGGACCTACTGCCAAGAGTGGCCGGGGGACAGTGACATGTGGCCGGATAGGCCAAGTGGCTTCTCCCGCTGACTTGCCCCTTTGGAAGTAGGAGCTCCTACTTCCATGGGCATTATTCCTCCCCGGGACCTACTGCCAAGAGTGGCCGGGGGACAGTGACATGTGGCCGGATAGGCCAAGTGGCTTCTCCCGCTGACTTGCCCCTTTGGAAGTAGGAGCTCCTACTTCCATGGGCATTATTCCTCCCCGGGACCTACTGCCAAGTGTGGCCGGGGAACAGTGACTCTTGGCCGGATAGGCCAAGTGGCTTCTCCCGCTGACTTGCCCCTTTGGAAGTAGGAGCTCTTACTTCCATGGGCACTATACCTCTCGGGGACTTACAGCCAAGTGTCTTCACTCTTTGGAGGTAGTAGCTCCTACTTCCATGGGCATTATTCCTCCCCGGGACCTACTGCCAAGTGTGGCCGGGGGACAGTGACATGTGGCCGGATAGGCCAAGTGGCTTCTCCCGCTGACTTGCCCCTTTGGAAGTAGGAGCTCTTACTTCCATGGGCATTATTCCTCCCCGGGACCTACAGCCAAGTGTGGCCGGGGAACAGTGACTCTTGGACGGATAGGCCAAGTGGCTGCTCCCGCTGACTTGCCCCTTTGGAAGTAGGAGCTCCTACTTCCATGGGCATTATTCCTCCCCGGGACCTACTACCAAGTGTGGCCGGGGAACAGTGACTCTTGGCCGGATAGGCCAAGTGGCTGCTCCCGCTGACTTGCCCCTTTGGAAGTAGGAGCTCTTACTTCCATGGGCATTATTCCTCCCCGGGACCTACTGCCAAGTGTGGCCGGGGGACAGTGACAGTGGCCGGTTAGGCCAAGTGGCTTCTCCCGCTGACTTGCCCCTTTGGAAGTAGGAGCTCTTACTTCCATGGGCATTATTCCTCCCCGGGACCTACTGCCAAGTGTGGCCGGGGGACAGTGACATGTGGCCGGATAGCCCAAGTGGCTTCTCCCGCTGACTTGCCCCTTTGGAAGTAGGAGCTCCTACTTCCATGGGCATTATTCCTCCCCGGGACCTACTGCCAAGTGTGGCCGGGGAACAGTGACTCTTGGCCGGATAGGCCAAGTGGCTTCTCCCGCTGACTTGCCCCTTTGGAAGTAGGAGCTCTTACTCCCATGGGCAGTATACCTCTCGGGGACTTAGAGCCAAGTGTCTTCACCCTTTGGAGGTAGTAGCTCCTACTTCCATGGGCATTATTCCTCCCCGGGACCTACTGCCAAGTGTTGCCGGGGAACAGTGACTCTTGGCCGGATAGAACTAGTGGCTTCTCCCGCTGACTTGCCCCTTTGGAAGTAGGAGCTCCTACTTCCATGGGCATTATTCCTCCCCGGGACCTACTGCCAAGTGTGGCCGGGGAACAGTGACTCTTGGCCGGATAGGCCAAGTGGCTTCTCCCGCTGACTTGCCCCTTTGGAAGTAGGAGCTCCTACTTCCATGGGCATTATTCCTCCCCGGGACCTACTGCCAAGTGTGGCCGGGGAACAGTGACTCTTGGCCGGATAGAACTAGTGGCTTCTTCCGCTGACTTGCCCCTTTGGAAGTAGGAGCTCCTACTTCCATGGGCATTATTCCTCCCCGGGACCTACAGCCAAGCTTGGCCGGGGGACAGTGACATGTGGCCGGATAGGCCAAGTGGCTTCTCCCGCTGACTTGCCCCTTTGGAAGTAGGAGCTCTTACTTCCATGGGCATTATTCCTCCCCGGGACCTACTGCCAAGTGTGGCCGGGGAACAGTGACTCTTGGCCGGATAGGCCAAGTGGCTTCTCCCGCTGACTTGCCCCTTTGGAGGTAGGAGCTCCTACTTCCATGGGCATTATTCCTCCCCGGGACCTACTGCCAAGTGTGGCCGGGGAACAGTGACTCTTGGCCGGGTAGGCCAAGTGGCTTCTCCCGCTGACTTGCCCCTTTGGAAGTAGGAGCTCCTACTTCCATGGGCATTATTCCTCCCCGGGACCTACTGCCAAGTGTGGCCGGGGAACAGTGACTCTTGGCCGGATAGGCCAAGTGGCTTCTCCCGCTGACTTGCCCCTTTGGAAGTAGGAGCTCCTACTTCCATGGGCATTATTCCTCCCCGGGACCTACTGCCAAGTGTGGCCGGGGAACAGTGACTCTTGGCCGGATAGAACTAGTGGCTTCTTCCGCTGACTTGCCCCTTTGGAAGTAGGAGCTCCTACTTCCATGGGCATTATTCCTCCCCGGGACCTACAGCCAAGCTTGGCCGGGGGACAGTGACATGTGGCCGGATAGGCCAAGTGGCTTCTCCCGCTGACCTGCCCCTTTGGAAGTAGGAGCTCTTACTTCCATGGGCATTATTCCTCCCCGGGACCTACTGCCAAGTGTGGCCGGGGAACAGTGACTCTTGGCCGGATAGGCCAAGTGGCTTCTCCCGCTGACTTGCCCCTTTGGAAGTAGGAGCTCCTACTTCCATGGGCATTATTCCTCCCCGGGACCTACAGCCAAGCTTGGCCGGGGGACAGTGACATGTGGCCGGATAGGCCAAGTGGCTTCTCCCGCTGACCTGCCCCTTTGGAAGTAGGAGCTCTTACTTCCATGGGCATTATTCCTCCCCGGGACCTACTGCCAAGTGTGGCCGGGGAACAGTGACTCTTGGCCGGGTAGGCCAAGTGGCTTCTCCCGCTGACTTGCCCCTTTGGAGGTAGGAGCTCCTACTTCCATGGGCATTATTCCTCCCCGGGACCTACTGCCAAGAGTGGCCGGGGAACAGTGACTCTTGGCCGGATAGGCCAAGTGGCTTCTCCCGCTGACTTGCCCCTTTGGAGGTAGTAGCTCCTACTTCCATGGGCATTATTCCTCCCCGGGACCTACTGCCAAGTGTGGCCGGGGAACAGTGACTCTTGGCCGTGTAGGCCAAGTGGCTTCTCCCGCTGACTTGCCCTTTGGAAGTAGGAGCTCCTACTTCCATGGGCACTATTCCTCTCCGGGACCTACTGCCAAGTGTGGCCGGGGAACAGTGACTCTTGGCCGGATAGGCCAAGTGGCTTCTCCCGCTGACTTGCCCCTTTGGAAGTAGGAGCTCTTACTCCCATGGGCAGTATACCTCTCGGGGACTTAGAGCCAAGTGTCTTCACCCTTTGGAGGTGGTAGCTCCTACTTCCATGGGCATTATTCCTCCCCGGGACCTACTGCCAAGTGTGGCCGGGGAACAGTGACTCTTGGCCGGATAGAACTAGTGGCTTCTCCCGCTGACTTGCCCCTTTGGAAGTAGGAGCTCCTACTTCCATGGGCATTATTCCTCCCCGGGACCTATTGCCAAGTGTGGCCGGGGAACAGTGACTCTTGGCCGGATAGGCCAAGTGGCTTCTCCCGCTGACTTGCCCCTTTGGAAGTAGGAGCTCCTACTTCCATGGGCATTATTCCTCCCCGGGACCTACTGCCAAGTGTGGCCGGGGAACAGTGACTCTTGGCCGGGTAGGCCAAGCGGCTTCTCCCGCTGACTTGCCCCTTTGGAAGTAGGAGCTCCTACTTCCATGGGCATTATTCCTCCCCGGGACCTACTGCCAAGTGTGGCCGGGGAACAGTGACTCTTGGCCGGGTAGGCCAAGTGGCTTCTCCCGCTGACTTGCCCCTTTGGAAGTAGGAGCTCTTACTCCCATGGGCAGTATACCTCTCGGGGACTTAGAGCCAAGTGTCTTCACCCTTTGGAGGTAGTAGCTCCTACTTCCATGGGCATTATTCCTCCCCGGGACCTACTGCCAAGTGTAGCCGGGGAACAGTGACTCTTGGCCGGATAGAACTAGTGGCTTCTCCCGCTGACTTGCCCCTTTGGAAGTAGGAGCTCCTACTTCCATGGGCATTATTCCTCCCCGGGACCTATTGCCAAGTGTGGCCGGGGAACAGTGACTCTTGGCCGGATAGGCCAAGTGGCTTCTCCCGCTGACTTGCCCCTTTGGAAGTAGGAGCTCCTACTTCCATGGGCATTATTCCTCCCCGGGACCTACTGCCAAGTAAGGCCGGGGAACAGTGACTCTTGGCCGGATAGAACTAGTGGCTTCTTCCGCTGACTTGCCCCTTTGGAAGTAGGAGCTCCTACTTCCATGGGCATTATTCCTCCCCGGGACCTACAGCCAAGTGTGGCCGGGGGACAGTGACATGTGGCCGGATAGGCCAAGTGGCTTCTCCCGCTGACTTGCCCCTTTGGAAGTAGGAGCTCCTACTTCCATGGGCATTATTCCTCCCCGGGACCTACTGCCAAGTGTGGCCGGGGAACAGTGACTCTTGGCCGGGTAGGCCAAGTGGCTTCTCCCGCTGACTTTCCCCTTTGGAAGTAGGAGCTCCTACTTCCATGGGCATTATTCCTCCCCGGGACCTACTGCCAAGTGTGGCCGGGGAACAGTGACTCTTGGCCGGGTAGGCCAAGTGGCTTCTCCCGCTGACTTGCCCCTTTGGAAGTAGGGAGCTCTTACTCCCATGGGCAGTATACCTCTCGGGGACTTAGAGCCAAGTGTCTTCACCCTTTTTAGGTAGTAGCTCCTACTTCCATGGGCATTATTCCTCCCCGGGACCTACTGCCAAGTGTAGCCGGGGAACAGTGACTCTTGGCCGGATAGAACTAGTGGCTTCTCCCGCTGACTTGCCCCTTTGGAAGTAGGAGCTCCTACTTCCATGGGCATTATTCCTCCCCGGGACCTACTGCCAAGAGTGGCCGGGGAACAGTGACTCTTGGCCGGATAGGCCAAGTGGCTTCTCCCGCTGACTTGCCCCTTTGGAAGAAGGAGCTCCTACTTCCATGGGCATTATTCCTCCCCGGGACCTACTGCCAAGTAAGGCCGGGGAACAGTGACTCTTGGCCGGATAGAACTAGTGGCTTCTTCCGCTGACTTGCCCCTTTGGAAGTAGGAGCTCCTACTTCCATGGGCATTATTCCTCCCCGGGACCTACAGCCAAGCTTGGCCGGGGGACAGTGACATGTGGCCGGATAGGCCAAGTGGCTTCTCCCGCTGACTTGCCCCTTTGGAGGTAGGAGCTCTTACTTCCATGGGCATTATTCCTCTCCGGGACCTACAGCCAAGTGTGGCCGGGGAACAGTGAAACTTGGCCGGATAGGCCAAGTGGCTGCTCCCGCTGACTTGCCCCTTTGGAAGTAGGAGCTCCTACTTCCATGGGCATTATTCCTCCCCGGGACCTATAGCCAAGTGTGGCCGGGGGACAGTGACATGTGGCCGGATAGGCCGAGCGGCTTCTCCCGCTGACGTCATCGCTTTGGAAGTAGGAGCTCCTACTTCCATGGGCTTGTTCCTCCCCGGGACTTGCCGCCAAGTCTGGCCGGGGGACAGTGACATGTGGCCGGATAGGCCAACTGGCTGCTCCCGCTGAGCCCCTACTTCCATGGGCTTGTTCGTCCCCCGGGACTTGCCGCCAAGTCTGGCCGGGGAACAGTGACATGCCGCCGGATTCGGCCGAGCGGCTGCTCCCGCTGACGTCATCGCTTTGGAAGTAGGAGCTCCTACTTCCATGGGCTTGTTCCTCCCCGGGACTTGCCGCCAAGTCTGGCCGGGGGACAGTGACATGTGGCCGGATAGGCCAACTGGCTGCTCCCGCTGAGCCCCTACTTCCATGGGCTTGTTCGTCCCCCGGGACTTGCCGCCAAGTCTGGCCGGGGAACAGTGACATGCCGCCGGATACGGCCGAGCGGCTGCTCCCGCTGACGTCATCGCTTTGGAAGTAGGAGCTCCTACTTCCATGGGCTTGTTCCTCCCCGGGACTTGCCGCCAAGTCTGGCCGGGGGACAGTGACATGTGGCCGGATAGGCCAACTGGCTGCTCCCGCTGAGCCCCTACTTCCATGGGCTTGTTCGTCCCCGGGACTTGCCGCCAAGTCTGGCCGGGGAACAGTGACATGCCGCCGGATACGGCCGAGCGGCTGCTCCCGCTGACGTCATCGCTTTGGAAGTCGGAGCTCCTACTTCCATGGGCTTGTTCCTCCCCGGGACTTGCCGCCAAGTCTGGCCGGGGGACAGTGACATGTGGCCGGATAGGCCAACTGGCTGCTCCCGCTGAGCCCCTACTTCCATGGGCTTGTTCGTCCCCGGGACTTGCCGCCAAGTCTGGCCGGGGAACAGTGACATGCCGCCGGATACGGCCGAGCGGCTGCTCCCGCTGACGTCATCGCTTTGGAAGTCGGAGCTCCTACTTCCATGGGCTTGTTCCTCCCCGGGACTTGCCGCCAAGTCTGGCCGGGGGACAGTGACATGTGGCCGGATAGGCCAACTGGCTGCTCCCGCTGAGCCCCTACTTCCATGGGCTTGTTCGTCCCCGGGACTTGCCGCCAAGTCTGGCCGGGGAACAGTGACATGCCGCCGGATACGGCCGAGCGGCTGCTCCCGCTGACGTCATCGCTTTGGAAGTCGGAGCTCCTACTTCCATGGGCTTGTTCCTCCCCGGGACTTGCCGCCAAGTCTGGCCGGGGGACAGTGACATGTGGCCGGATAGGCCAACTGGCTGCTCCCGCTGAGCCCCTACTTCCATGGGCTTGTTCGTCCCCGGGACTTGCCGCCAAGTCTGGCCGGGGAACAGTGACATGCCGCCGGATACGGCCGAGCGGCTGCTCCCGCTGACGTCATCACTTTGGAAGTCGGAGCTCCTACTTCCATGGGCTTGTTCCTCCCCGGGACTTGCCGCCAAGTCTGGCCGGGGGACAGTGACATGTGGCCGGATAGGCCAACTGGCTGCTCCCGCTGAGCCCCTACTTCCATGGGCTTGTTCGTCCCCGGGACTTGCCGCCAAGTCTGGCCGGGGAACAGTGACATGCCGCCGGATACGGCCGAGCGGCTGCTCCCGCTGACGTCATCACTTCGGAAGTCCATGCACGGGGCAAGGCTCGCACTCCAGGCGAGA
>NW_027285494.1:0-7500 GCF_040894005.1 Engystomops pustulosus | reverse complement strand
TCGCCTGGCTTCGCGGGAGCGGCCTTCGGCTAGGGCCGACGACGGCCGGACCGAGCAGATTTGGACCGGGGTGCGGGGCGAGTACCTGCCTCTCTCACGAAGGGAGTGTCACCGGTAAGAAGCCTCTTCCCACGTCTGCTTGCCGACTTACGCTCGCCCCGACGAGAGGCCCAACCGAAAGAGTGGAAAGGGGCAGAGATTTCCAGGGTCGCCCCACCAGGGATGCAATACCCCAGTGCAGACAGTCGGCCCTGCCCCGAACCTACTCGGTGGTTTGAAGGTTAACCTCTTGGGGAAAAGCAGCGATTCGCCTCGCGGTGCGTGCCTCCGCGGATCTAAACCCCCTCGATCGATGTGGGGCCAGAGGACCCCTTTTCCCCGTACGAAACTGTCAGCTCACCATGGGCTCGACGTCCGTGGGTCGGGGAGTTGAGCGCTTACGCGCGGCGGGACCTTATAACCTGCAGCGGCTGAGGAGCGAAGATTTCCAGGGTGGGCCCCCGGGGATGCCATACCCCGAGCAGCCTGTCGGCCCCGCTCCTAGCACGCTGGCAAGCAATGGAGTCTTCCCCGCGGCAGCCACCGCCCTCGCCCTAGCCTCGCCGTCGGTCGATGAAGAACGTCGTTCGCCCTCCTCTGGCTCGGGATTTGGAAACGGCCTGGCCTTCGCCTACTCCGTCGGGCAACTGCCTTCCGCCAGCCCCTTCCCTCGAATCCCCTTCTTCCATTTTAGACCCGATCAGGGGATTGGTCAGCCCAGCCCTGGGGTAAGAAGAGGGGTTGGGGTCGGTTCGGCTTCGGGTGCCCCGCTCGGCCAAAGTTTCCCCTCGCTTTGGAAGCACGCGAGGTCGCGGAGGGTGTCGGGGTTATTTTTTCGGCTCCCTGGCTTCGCGGGAGCGGCCTTCGGCTAGGGCCGAGGCCGTCCGGCCCGCGCAGATTTGGACCGGGGTCCGGGGCGAGTACCTGCCTCTCTCACGAAGGGAGTGTCACCGGTAAGAAGCCTCTTCCCACGTCTGCTTGCCGACTTACGCTCGCCCCGACGAGAGGCCCAACCGAAAGAGTGGAAAGGGGCAGAGATTTCCAGGGTCGCCCCACCAGGGATGCAATACCCCAGTGCAGACTGTCGGCCCTGCCCCGAACCTACTCGGTGGTTTGAAGGTTAACCTCTTGGGGAAAAGCAGCGATTCGCCTCGCGGTGCGTGCCTCCGCGGATCTAAACCCCCTCGATCGATGTGGGGCCAGAGGACCCCTTTTCCCCGTACGAAACGGCCGGCTCACCATGGGCTCGACATCCGTGGGTCGGAGAGTTGAGCGCTTACGCGCGGCGGGACCTTATAACCTGCAGCGGCTGAGGAGCGAAGATTTCCAGGGTGGGCCCCCGGGGATGCCATACCCCGAGCAGCCAGTCGGCCCCGCTCCTAGCGCGCTGACGAGCAATGGAGTCTTCCCCGCGGCAGCCACCGCCCTCGCCTCGCCGTCGGTCGATGAAGAGCCGAGTTCGCCCTCCTCTGCTCGGGACTCGGAAACGGCCTGGCCTTCGCCTACTCCGTCGGGCAACTGCCTTCCGCCAGCCCCTTCCCTCGAATCCCCTTCTTCCATTTTAGACCCGATCAGGGGATTGGTCAGCCCAGCCCTGGGGTAGGAAGAGGGGTTGGGGTCGGTTCGGCTTCCGGTGCCCCCGCTCGGCCAAAGGTCCCCTCGCTTTGGAAGCAGAGGGTGCCGGGGTTATTTTCGGCTTGACGCCTAGTCCGGTCCCTGCCGGTTCCCGTGGAGGCCCGCGGTCAAAACCAGCTCCCCGGCTGTCGGAGCCGGAGCCCCGCAGCCCGAGCGGACGCACCGAGTCCCTCATGTAAGGGATAGCCGCCCCTACGGAACGGCCCGGACTGGGACCAGGCACCCCCAGGCGCCGAAGGGGTGGGTCGGCCGTGTTGCCGAAGCTTAGCCGGCGCTGATGACCGCAGCCCCTAACGATGCCCACAGGCGGGGGAGCCAAGGAGGGCACTAGGAAGACGTGGCGGGGTCGGACGGCTCAATTTCCAGGGTGGGACCCCGGGGGTTCAGTACCCCGGGCATCCGGTCGGTTTCGCCGGCGCGACCCCAAGCCTTCCACGGCCCCCTTCGTGGGTGCAGGGATACCGTGCAGGGTGCAGGCTTAGACGCCAATTCCCCAGAAGTTTTAGGGATAGGGTTTGTCCGGGCGCCACCGCAGCGACAACCTCGCAAGAAGCTCTCTTCCACAAAAGCACGGGCAACGTTCGTGTGCGAGTGTTGGTCTCCCATGGTCTACCGACTCCCCCGGGCGGCCCAAGCGTTACGCCCACGGCCGGGCCCTCGAGCAGGCGCACCCCTGGTGCCTCTCGTAAGGGAAGGCTACGGTCCTCAACCCCTCGTATGGCGGGGAGGGCGCATTTGAAACGCTAAAGGACGAGCCCTGTTCGGGACCTGGCGGGGATCCGCGGATTGGCGAGAGGGATGGGTCTGCCGTTGGTCAGAGGGGACGCACCCCTGGGACGCAGTTTGGCATTAGCGACCGATGGCCCATCTACGACCATGTACTCCGGGAGCGCCAAGGAGGACGCGGGTGGGCTTTGGGGGCAGACTCAATTTCCAGGGTCTGGGCGCCGGGGGTGCAATACCCTTAAGCGCTCATGTCGGTTTCGTCTGCCGCCCGCCTCTGGCCCGGCTCCTAGTGACGGGTGCTGTGAACGTGCGATCGTGCTTGCGGTTGAAGAGTTCAAAGGCTACCGCTGGGGATAACACGCCCGGGGAATTTAGAAACCCCCCCCTCCGCTACAATCTCTGCTTCTGCCGGACTCGGAGGGGAGCCGCCCCGGGGGCGACCGCTCCCTCTCCTCTTCCGCGGCGTGCCGCGCGCTTCGCCGTCAGCAGCGGAGCGAACCTTTTTCTCGGTCCGCAGCTCTTCAGGCGTAGGCGGGCAGCGCTAACAGGGTACACTGGGGACCACTCGACCGCAACCGCTCCTCCGACCGACGAGCATACCTACCGCGGATACGCCACGGTGGGTCTAAGCCTCGTCGCCGCCGCGAGGAGCAGGCGGGAGCCGTCCCTTTTCGTGCTGCGGAAATAAACCGTGGACACAGAGGTGTGTCTGCGCTCTCCGACCGGGCGGGGGGCGATTGGACTTGCCCGAGGGACACTAGGCGAGGCGCTGCCGCGGGAGCCGGAGCTCCGCGCTGGACGCTGCCGCCGCCAACGCCGCCGCCCCCCACCCACGGTACGGTGGAGTACGCCCGTTCCATACGCTTCGTAGCAAACCTCAGCCGAAGCAGAGAGTCCTACCGCTGTGGCAGGAGCGGGGCCGTGCGAGGACCACACTGGCACCGCGCTACACAACCTTAGGCAGAGGACGACAGCCGCTCACGGGGAGCGGGGGATTGATGCGCGACCAAGACTGAGGCTAAGGAACGCTTTACCATAAACCGGCCGGGGCCAATACCCCTGACCGAGCAAAGTGCCCTGCCCCGCCGGATCGCGCTGTGTCAGATCGATCAAAAGAGCGGAGAGCCGAGACTCTACCGCTGGGAGTTTGTGGAGAACGGCCTGGCTTGCGTCCCGTCCTCCCGCCCTCGACCTCACATGGCTAGCCTCACCCGCCGGGAGCCACCCCATTGGGGACCGTAGGGCGGAGAAGGGGTCTCCGCGTCCGGAATTTACTTGTGGAGAACGGCCTGGCTTACGTCCCGTCCTCCCGCCCTCGACCTCACATGGCTAGCCTCACCCGCCGGGCGCCACCCCATTGGGGACCGTAGGGCGGAGAAGGGGTCTCCGCGTCCGGAATTTACTTGTGGAGAACGGCCTGGCTTACGTCCCGTCCTCCCGCCCTCGACCTCACATGGCTAGCCTCACCCGCCGGGCGCCACCCCATTGGGGACCGTAGGGCGGAGAAGGGGTCTCCGCGTACGGAATTTCTTGTGGAGAACGGCCTGGCTTACGTCCCGTCCTCCCATGGCTAGCCTCACCCGCCGGGCGCCACCCCATTGGGGACCGTAGGGCGGAGAAGGGGTCTCCGCGTCCGGAATTTCTTGTGGAGAACGGCCTGGCTTACGTCCCGTCCTCCCGCCCTCGACCTCACATGGCTAGCCTACCCCGCCGGGCGCCGCTCCATTGGGGATACGGTACGGCAAAGCGCGACGCCGCACGATGCCAACACTTTGTGCAAAAACCTGGCAGAGTCGACCAAAACCTCGCTTCTTTGACCGGTATTTTTGATGCTTTTCTCTGCCGCCGAAGGTGCACTGAGGGTCGGATCGCCCAAAATTTTTACCGGTCGTTTTGGTCTGCGGTTCTTCCGAGAGGTGCCCGCCTGACAGTTCTTTTTCAGCAGCCTCCGAAAGGCCATCCAGCGGGCAAGCCAGGGGTTGGCAGCCGCCGGCGGTGAGCCTTCCCCGGCCGGGGCAGACGGCTCCGACCGCAAAATTTTTTCGACTTTCGCCGAGGCCAAAACCCCATGCACTTTTAAAGCCTGCCCGCAGCGCCGTCTCCTGTCAGACGTCCCTTGCCGCCTGCGGTGGTCCTCGCCCGGCAGAGAGAAGCCGGAGTCGCCCCCTCTCCGGTTCTTTTTCACCATTCCGGAGCTCTGAAATCTGCCGGACACCGAGTGACCGAGGACGCTTCCAGGAGGGCGGCAGCGAGAGGCAGAGTGCCACCGGTCGGGTCGCCGGTTCTCCCACACTTTGAAAATTTTTCGCTTGTTCTGGTGGGATGGAGAGAGAGCGTGGCTTATGCGCCCTCTGCCCCGCGGTCCGCCCTGGCTGGCCTTACGCCGGTGGTTCGCCAGGCCACCGGCACCTTGTACGGCGGGGACGGCGTGGCTTATGCGCCCGTCAACCCACCTACTCGCCCCGGCTAGCCTTTTACCCGGAGGGCGCCACGCTCCGGGTACCAGTGAGCGGCACGAACCCAGTCATACCATGCCGCTCACCTCGCGCCCTCTCCGGCCTCCGCCGCGGAGACCTCCCGCTAGGACCTGCGGGGGGCGATTTCTGCCAAAATCTACAAAGTCCCCGATGGTTAAGGACGTAGACTGTTGAGCGGGACCTACACACTCTTGTAGCCGATGGGGCTCGCCATTTCCCGCAGAAAATGGACCACCTCCCGCAGAGGAACATGAAATGCCCCTTCCCGCGGGACCCGAAGGACCGCTCTGTCCGAGCAGGCCTCCAGGACCACGGCACGCAAAAGCGACTCAGTCCCGCTGGCATTACGGATCTGACTTTGTGCAAAAACCAGGCAGAGTCGACCAAAACCTCCCTTCTTTGACCGGTGTTTTTGTTGCTTTTCTCTGCCGCCGAAGGTGCACTGAGGGTCGGATCGCCCAAAATTTTTACCGGTCGTTTTGGTCTGCGGTTCTTCCGAGAGGTGCCCGCCTGACAGTTCTTTTTCAGCAGCCTCCGAAAGGGCATCCAGCGGGCAAGCCAGGGGTTGGCAGCCGCCGGCGGTGAGCCTTCCCCGGCCGGGGCAGACAGCTCCGACCGCAAAATTTTTTCGACTTTCGCCGAGGCCAAAACCCCATGCACTTTTAAAGCCTGCCCGCAGCGCCGTCTCCTGGCAGACGTCCCTTGCCGCCTGCGGTGGTCCTCGCCCGGCAGAGAGAAGCCGGATTCGCCCTCTCACCGGTTCTTTTTCACCATTCCGGAGCTCTGAAATCTGCCGGACACCGAGTGACCGAGGACGCTTCCAGGAGGGCGGCAGCGAGAGGCAGAGTGCCACCGGTCGGGAAGCCGGTTCTCCCACACTTTGAAATTTTTTCGCTTGTTCTGGTGGGATGGAGAGAGAGCGTGGCTTATGCGCCCTCTGCCCCGCGGTACGCCCTTGGCTAGCCTTACGCCGGTGGTTCGCCAGGCCACCGGCACCTTGTACAGCGGGGACGGCGTGGCTTATGCGCCCTCTGCCCCGCGGTACGCCCTTGGCTAGCCTTACGCCGGTGGTTCGCCAGGCCACCGGCACCTTGTACGGCGGGGACGGCGTTGCTTATGCGCCCGTCAATCCACCTACTCGCCCCGGCTAGCCTTTTACCCGGAGGGCGCCACGCTCCGGGTAGCAGTGAGCGGCACGAGCCCAGTCATACCATGCCGCTCACCTCGCACCTTTTCCGGCCTCCGCCGCGGAGACCTCCCGCTCTGTTCTGCGGAGAGCGATTTTGGGCAAAATCTACAAAGTCCCCGATGGTTAAGGACGTAGACTGTTGAGCGGGACCTACACACTCTTGTAGCCGAAGGGGCTCGCCATTTCCCGCAGAAAATGGATCACCTCCCGCAGAGGAACATGAAATGCCCCTTCCCGCGGGACCCGAAGGACCACTCTGTCCGAGCAGGCTTCCAGGACCACGGCACGCAAGAGCGACTCAGTCCCGCTGGCATTACGGATCTGACTTAGTGCAAAAACCTGGCAGAGTCGACCAAAACTCCCCTTCTCTGACCGGTATTTTTGTTGCTTTTCTCTGCCGCCGAAGGTGCACTGAGGGTCGGATCGCCCAAAATTTTTACCGGTCGTTTTGGTCTGCGGTTCTTCCGAGAGGTGCCCGCCTGACAGTTCTTTTTCAGCAGCCTCCGAAAGGGCATCCAGCGGGCAAGCCAGGGGTTGGCAGCCGCCGGCGGTGAGCCTTCCCCGGCCGGGGCAGACAGCTCCGACCGCAAAATTTTTTCGACTTTCGCCGAGGCCAAAACCCCATGCACTTTTAAAGCCTGCCCGCAGCGCCGTCTCCTGTCAGACGTCCCTTGCCGCCTGCGGTGGTCCTCGCCCGGCAGAGAGAAGCCGGTTTCGCCCTCTCACCGGTTCTTTTTCACCATTCCGGAGCTCTGAAATCTGCCGGACACCGAGTGACCGAGGACGCTTCCAGGAGGGCGGCAGCGAGAGGCAGAGTGCCACCGGTCGGGTCGCCGGTTCTCCCACACTTTGAAAATTTTTCGCTTGTTCTGGTGGGATGGAGAGAGAGCGTGGCTTATGCGCCCTCTGCCCCGCGGTCCGCCCTGGCTGGCCTTACGCCGGTGGTTCGCCAGGCCACCGGCACCTTGTACGGCGGGGACGGCGTGGCTTATGCGCCCGTCAACCCACCTACTCGCCCCGGCTAGCCTTTTACCCGGAGGGCGCCACGCTCCGGGTACCAGTGAGCGGCACGAACCCAGTCATACCATGCCGCTCACCTCGCGCCCTCTCCGGCCTCCGCCGCGGAGACCTCCCGCTAGGACCTGCGGGGGGCGATTTCTGCCAAAATCTACAAAGTCCCCGATGGTTAAGGACGTAGACTGTTGAGCGGGACCTACACACTCTTGTAGCCGATGGGGCTCGCCATTTCCCGCAGAAAATGGACCACCTCCCGCAGAGGAACATGAAATGCCCCTTCCCGCGGGACCCGAAGGACCGCTCTGTCCGAGCAGGCCTCCAGGACCACGGCACGCAAAAGCGACTCAGTCCCGCTGGCATTACGGATCTGACTTAGTGCAAAAACCAGGCAGAGTCGACCAAAACCTCCCTTCTTTG
>NW_027285493.1:0-46373 GCF_040894005.1 Engystomops pustulosus | reverse complement strand
AAAATGAGTTAGGAGACAAAGTAACGGTGTCCCTACATGAAGTTAGTGAGTCTCTCCTAGATTAGAGTTGAATAGCGTCCTAGCTCATTCAGCAACAGAGACAATCACGATCTTAGCTCTTTTAGCAAGAAATGCATTGAAAACAGTGTGCGTCTTATCATTGAGGTTGTCTTGTTAGGAAAATGAGTTAGGAGACAAAGTAACGGTGTTCCTACATGAAGTTAGTGAGTCTCTCTTAGATTAGAGTTGAATAGCGTCCTAGCTCATTCAGCAACAGAGACAATCACGATCTTAGCTCTTTTAGCAAGAAATGAGAAAAATGAGTTAGGAGACAAAGTAACGGTGTTCCTACATGAAGTTAGTGAGTCTCTCCTAGATTAAAGTTGAATAGCGTCCTAGCTCATTCAGCAACAGAGACAATCACGATCTCAGCTCTTTTAGCAAGAAATGCATTGAAAACAGTGTGCGTCTTATCATTGAGGTTGTCTTGTTAGGAAAATGAGTTAGGAGACAAAGTAACGGTGTTCCTACATGAAGTTAGTGAGTCTCTCTTAGATTAGAGTTGAATAGCGTCCTAGCTCATTCAGCAACAGAGACAATCACGATCTTAGCTCTTTTAGCAAGAAATGAGGAAAATGAGTTAGGAGACAAAGTAACGGTGTTCCTACATGAAGTTAGTGAGTCTCTCCTAGATTAGAGTTGAATAGCGTCCTAGCTCATTCAGCAACAGAGACAATCACGATCTTAGCTCTTTTAGCAAGAAATGCATTGAAAACAGTGTGCGTCTTATCATTGAGGTTGTCTTGTTAGGAAAATGAGTTAGGAGACAAAGTAACGGTGTTCCTACATGAAGTTAGTGAGTCTCTCTTAGATTAGAGTTGAATAGCATCCTAGCTCATTCAGCAACAGAGACAATCACGATCTTAGCTCTTTTAGCAAGAAATGAGGAAAATGAGTTAGGAGACAAAGTAACGGTGTTCCTACATGAAGTTAGTGAGTCTCTCCTAGATTAGAGTTGAATAGCGTCCTAGCTCATTCAGCAACAGAGACAATCACGATCTTAGCTCTTTTAGCAAGAAATGCATTGAAAACAGTGTGCGTCTTATCATTGAGGTTGTCTTGTTAGGAAAATGAGTTAGGAGACAAAGTAACGGTGTTCCTACATGAAGTTAGTGAGTCTCTCCTAGATTAGAGTTGAATAGCGTCCTAGCTCATTCAGCAACAGAGACAATCACGATCTTAGCTCTTTTAGCAAGAAATGCATTGAAAACAGTGTGCGTCTTATCATTGAGGTTGTCTTGTTAGGAAAATGAGTTAGGAGACAAAGTAACGGTGTTCCTACATGAAGTTAGTGAGTCTCTCTTAGATTAGAGTTGAATAGCGTCCTAGCTCATTCAGCAACAGAGACAATCACGATCTTAGCTCTTTTAGCAAGAAATGCATTGAAAACAGTGTGCGTCTTATCATTGAGGTTGTCTTGTTAGGAAAATGAGTTAGGAGACAAAGTAACGGTGTTCCTACATGAAGTTAGTGAGTCTCTCTTAGATTAGAGTTGAATAGCGTCCTAGCTCATTCAGCAACAGAGACAATCACGATCTTAGCTCCTATAGCAAGAAATGAGGAAAATGAGTTAGGAGACAAAGTAACGGTGTTCCTACATGAAGTTAGTGAGTCTCTCCTAGATTAAAGTTGAATAGCGTCCTAGCTCATTCAGCAACAGAGACAATCACGATCTTAGCTCTTTTAGCAAGAAATGCATTGAAAACAGTGTGCGTCTTATCATTGAGGTTGTCTTGTTAGGAAAATGAGTTAGGAGACAAAGTAACGGTGTTCCTACATGAAGTTAGTGAGTCTCTCCTAGATTAGAGTTGAATAGCGTCCTAGCTCATTCAGCAACAGAGACAATCACGATCTTAGCTCTTTTAGCAAGAAATGAGGAAAATGAGTTAGGAGACAAAGTAACGGTGTTCCTACATGAAGTTAGTGAGTCTCTCCTAGATTAGAGTTGAATAGCGTCCTAGCTCATTCAGCAACAGAGACAATCACGATCTTAGCTCTTTTAGCAAGAAATGCATTGAAAACAGTGTGCGTCTTATCATTGAGGTTGTCTTGTTAGGAAAATGAGTTAGGAGACAAAGTAACGGTGTTCCTACATGAAGATAGTGAGTCACTCCTAGATTAGAGTTGAATAGCGTCCTAGCTCATTCAGCAACAGAGACAATCACGATCTTAGCTCTTTTAGCAAGAAATGCATTGAAAACAGTGTGCGTCTTTTCATTGAGGTTGTCTTGTTAGGAAAATGAGTTAGGAGACAAAGTAACGGTGTTCCTACATGAAGTTAGTGAGTCTCTCTTAGATTAGAGTTGAATAGCGTCCTAGCTCATTCAGCAACAGAGACAATCACGATCTTAGCTCTTTTAGCAAGAAATGCATTGAAAACAGTGTGCGTCTTATCATTGAGGTTGTCTTGTTAGGAAAATGAGTTAGGAGACAAAGTAACGGTGTTCCTACATGAAGTTAGTGAGTCTCTCTTAGATTCGAGTTGAATAGCGTCCTAGCTCATTCAGCAACAGAGACAATCACGATCTTAGCTCCTATAGCAAGAAATGAGGAAAATGAGTTAGGAGACAAAGTAACGGTGTTCCTACATGAAGTTAGTGAGTCTCTCCTAGATTAAAGTTGAATAGCGTCCTAGCTCATTCAGCAACAGAGACAATCACGATCTTAGCTCTTTTAGCAAGAAATGCATTGAAAACAGTGTTCGTCTTATCATTGAGGTTGTCTTGTTAGGAAAATGAGTTAGGAGACAAAGTAACGGTGTTCCTACATGAAGTTAGTGAGTCTCTCCTAGATTAGAGTTGAATAGCGTCCTAGCTCATTCAGCAACAGAGACAATCACGATCTTAGCTCTTTTAGCAAGAAATGAGGAAAATGAGTTAGGAGACAAAGTAACGGTGTTCCTACATGAAGTTAGTGAGTCTCTCCTAGATTAGAGTTGAATAGCGTCCTAGCTCATTCAGCAACAGAGACAATCACGATCTTAGCTCTTTTAGCAAGAAATGCATTGAAAACAGTGTGCGTCTTATCATTGAGGTTGTCTTGTTAGGAAAATGAGTTAGGAGACAAAGTAACGGTGTTCCTACATGAAGTTAGTGAGTCTCTCTTAGATTAGAGTTGAATAGCGTCCTAGCTCATTCAGCAACAGAGACAATCACGATCTTAGCTCCTATAGCAAGAAATGAGGAAAATGAGTTAGGAGACAAAGTAACGGTGTTCCTACATGAAGTTAGTGAGTCTCTCCTAGATTAAAGTTGAATAGCGTCCTAGCTCATTCAGCAACAGAGACAATCACGATCTTAGCTCTTTTAGCAAGAAATGCATTGAAAACAGTGTGCGTCTTATCATTGAGGTTGTCTTGTTAGGAAAATGAGTTAGGAGACAAAGTAACGGTGTTCCTACATGAAGTTAGTGAGTCTCTCCTAGATTAGAGTTGAATAGCGTCCTAGCTCATTCAGCAACAGAGACAATCACGATCTTAGCTCTTTTAGCAAGAAATGAGGAAAATGAGTTAGGAGACAAAGTAACGGTGTTCCTACATGAAGTTAGTGAGTCTCTCCTAGATTAGAGTTGAATAGCGTCCTAGCTCATTCAGCAACAGAGACAATCACGATCTTAGCTCTTTTAGCAAGAAATGCTTTGAAAACAGTGTGCGTCTTATCATTGAGGTTGTCTTGTTAGGAAAATGAGTTAGGAGACAAAGTAACGGTGTTCCTACATGAAGTTAGTGAGTCTCTCTTAGATTAGAGTTGAATAGCGTCCTAGCTCATTCAGCAACAGAGACAATCACGATCTTAGCTCCTATAGCAAGAAATGAGGAAAATGAGTTAGGAGACAAAGTAACGGTGTTCCTACATGAAGTTAGTGAGTCTCTCCTAGATTAAAGTTGAATAGCGTCCTAGCTCATTCAGCAACAGAGACAATCACGATCTTAGCTCTTTTAGCAAGAAATGCATTGAAAACAGTGTGCGTCTTATCATTGAGGTTGTCTTGTTAGGAAAATGAGTTAGGAGGCAAAGTAACGGTGTTCCTACATGAAGTTAGTGAGTCTCTCCTAGATTAGAGTTGAATAGCGTCCTAGCTCATTCAGCAACAGAGACAATCACGATCTTAGCTCTTTTAGCAAGAAATGAGGAAAATGAGTTAGGAGACAAAGTAACGGTGTTCCTACATGAAGTTAGTGAGTCTCTCCTAGATTAGAGTTGAATAGCGTCCTAGCTCATTCAGCAACAGAGACAATCACGATCTTAGCTCTTTTAGCAAGAAATGCATTGAAAACAGTGTGCGTCTTATCATTAAGGTTGTCTTGTTAGGAAAATGAGTTAGGAGACAAAGTAACGGTGTTCCTACATGAAGTTAGTGAGTCTCTCCTAGATTAGAGTTGAATAGCGTCCTAGCTCATTCAGCAACAGAGACAATCACGATCTTAGCTCTTTTAGCAAGAAATGCATTGAAAACAGTGTGCGTCTTATCATTGAGGTTGTCTTGTTAGGAAAATGAGTTAGGAGACAAAGTAACGGTGTTCCTACATGAAGTTAGTGAGTCTCTCTTAGATTAGAGTTGAATAGCGTCCTAGCTCATTCAGCAACAGAGACAATCACGATCTTAGCTCTTTTAGCAAGAAATGCATTGAAAACAGTGTGCGTCTTATCATTGAGGTTGTCTTGTTAGGAAAATGAGTTAGGAGACAAAGTAACGGTGTTCCTACATGAAGTTAGTGAGTCTCTCTTAGATTAGAGTTGAATAGCGTCCTAGCTCATTCAGCAACAGAGACAATCACGATCTTAGCTCCTATAGCAAGAAATGAGGAAAATTAGTTAGGAGACAAAGTAACGGTGTTCCTACATGAAGTTAGTGAGTCTCTCCTAGATTAAAGTTGAATAGCGTCCTAGCTCATTCAGCAACAGAGACAATCACGATCTTAGCTCTTTTAGCAAGAAATGCATTGAAAACAGTGTGCGTCTTATCATTGAGGTTGTCTTGTTAGGAAAATGAGTTAGGAGACAAAGTAACGGTGTTCCTACATGAAGTTAGTGAGTCTCTCCTAGATTAGAGTTGAATAGCGTCCTAGCTCATTCAGCAACAGAGACAATCACGATCTTAGCTCTTTTAGCAAGAAATGAGGAAAATGAGTTAGGAGACAAAGTAACGGTGTTCCTACATGAAGTTAGTGAGTCTCTCTTAGATTAGAGTTGAATAGCGTCCTAGCTCATTCAGCAACAGAGACAATCACGATCTTAGCTCTTTTAGCAAGAAATGCATTGAAAACAGTGTGCGTCTTATCATTGAGGTTGCCTTGTTAGGAAAATGAGTTAGGAGACAAAGTAACGGTGTCCCTACATGAAGTTAGTGAGTCTCTCCTAGATTAGAGTTGAATAGCGTCCTAGCTCATTCAGCAACAGAGACAATCACGATCTTAGCTCTTTTAGCAAGAAATGAGGAAAATGAGTTAGGAGACAAAGTAACGGTGTTCCTACATGAAGTTAGTGAGTCTCTCTTAGATTAGAGTTGAATAGCGTCCTAGCTCATTCAGCAACAGAGACAATCACGATCTTAGCTCTTTTAGCAAGAAATGAGAAAAATGAGTTAGGAGACAAAGTAACGGTGTTCCTACATGAAGTTAGTGAGTCACTCCTAGATTAGAGTTGAATAGCGTCCTAGCTCATTCAGCAACAGAGACAATCACGATCTTAGCTCTTTTAGCAAGAAATGCATTGAAAACAGTGTGCGTCTTATCATTGAGGTTGTCTTGTTAGGAAAATGAGTTAGGAGACAAAGTAACAGTGTTCCTACATGAAGTTAGTGAGTCTCTCTTAGATTAGAGTTGAATAGCGTCCTAGCTCATTCAGCAACAGAGACAATCACGATCTTAGCTCTTTTAGCAAGAAATGCATTGAAAACAGTGTGCGTCTTATCATTGAGGTTGTCTTGTTAGGAAAATGAGTTAGGAGACAAAGTAACGGTGTTCCTACATGAAGTTAGTGAGTCTCTCCTAGATTAGAGTTGAATAGCGTCCTAGCTCATTCAGCAACAGAGACAATCACGATCTTAGCTCTTTTAGCAAGAAATGAGGAAAATGAGTTAGGAGACAAAGTAACGGTGTTCCTACATGAAGTTAGTGAGTCTCTCCTAGATTAGAGTTGAATAGCGTCCTAGCTCATTCAGCAACAGAGACAATCACGATCTTAGCTCTTTTAGCAAGAAATGCATTGAAAACAGTGTGCGTCTTATCATTGAGGTTGTCTTGTTAGGAAAATGAGTTAGGAGACAAAGTAACGGTGTTCCTACATGAAGTTAGTGAGTCTCTCCTAGATTAGAGTTGAATAGCGTCCTAGCTCATTCAGCAACAGAGACAATCACGATCTTAGCTCTTTTAGCAAGAAATGCATTGAAAACAGTGTGCGTCTTATCATTGAGGTTGTCTTGTTAGGAAAATGAGTTAGGAGACAAAGTAACGGTGTTCCTACATGAAGTTAGTGAGTCTCTCCTAGATTAGAGTTGAATAGCGTCCTAGCTCATTCAGCAACAGAGACAATCACGATCTTAGCTCTTTTAGCAAGAAATGAGGAAAATGAGTTAGGAGACAAAGTAACGGTGTTCCTACATGAAGTTAGTGAGTCTCTCCTAGATTAGAGTTGAATAGCGTCCTAGCTCATTCAGCAACAGAGACAATCACGATCTTAGCTCTTTTAGCAAGAAATGCATTGAAAACAGTGTGCGTCTTATCATTGAGGTTGTCTTGTTAGGAAAATGAGTTAGGAGACAAAGTAACGGTGTTCCTACATGAAGTTAGTGAGTCTCTCCTAGATTAGAGTTGAATAGCGTCCTAGCTCATTCAGCAACAGAGACAATCACGATCTTAGCTCTTTTAGCAAGAAATGCATTGAAAACAGTGTGCGTCTTATCATTGAGGTTGTCTTGTTAGGAAAATGAGTTAGGAGACAAAGTAACGGTGTTCCTACATGAAGTTAGTGAGTCTCTCCTAGATTAGAGTTGAATAGCGTCCTAGCTCATTCAGCAACAGAGACAATCACGATCTTAGCTCTTTTAGCAAGAAATGAGGAAAATGAGTTAGGAGACAAAGTAACGGTGTTCCTACATGAAGTTAGTGAGTCTCTCCTAGATTAGAGTTGAATAGCGTCCTAGCTCATTCAGCAACAGAGACAATCACGATCTAAGCTCTTTTAGCAAGAAATGCATTGAAAACAGTGTGCGTCTTATCATTGAGGTTGTCTTGTTAGGAAAATGAGTTAGGAGACAAAGTAACGGTGTTCCTACATGAAGTTAGTGAGTCTCTCTTAGATTAGAGTTGAATAGCGTCCTAGCTCATTCAGCAGCAGAGACAATCACGATCTTAGCTCTTTTAGCAAGAAATGAGAAAAATGAGTTAGGAGACAAAGTAACGGTGTTCCTACATGAAGTTAGTGAGTCTCTCCTAGATTAAAGTTGAATAGCGTCCTAGCTCATTCAGCAACAGAGACAATCACGATCTTAGCTCTTTTAGCAAGAAATGCATTGAAAACAGTGTGCGTCTTATCATTGAGGTTGTCTTGTTAGGAAAATGAGTTAGGAGACAAAGTAACGGTGTTCCTACATGAAGTTAGTGAGTCTCTCTTAGATTAGAGTTGAATAGCGTCCTAGCTCATTCAGCAACAGAGACAATCACGATCTTAGCTCTTTTAGCAAGAAATGAGGAAAATGAGTTAGGAGACAAAGTAACGGTGTTCCTACATGAAGTTAGTGAGTCTCTCCTAGATTAGAGTTGAATAGCGTCCTAGCTCATTCAGCAACAGAGACAATCACGATCTTAGCTCTTTTAGCAAGAAATGCATTGAAAAAAGTGTGCGTCTTATCATTGAGGTTGTCTTGTTAGGAAAATGAGTTAGGAGACAAAGTAACGGTGTTCCTACATGAAGTTAGTGAGTCTCTCTTAGATTAGAGTTGAATAGCGTCCTAGCTCATTCAGCAACAGAGACAATCACGATCTTAGCTCTTTTAGCAAGAAATGAGGAAAATGAGTTAGGAGACAAAGTAACGGTGTTCCTACATGAAGTTAGTGAGTCTCTCCTAGATTAGAGTTGAATAGCGTCCTAGCTCATTCAGCAACAGAGACAATCACGATCTTAGCTCTTTTAGCAAGAAATGCATTGAAAACAGTGTGCTTCTTATCATTGAGGTTGTCTTGTTAGGAAAATGAGTTAGGAGACAAAGTAACGGTGTTCCTACATGAAGTTAGTGAGTCTCTCCTAGATTAGAGTTGAATAGCGTCCTAGCTCATTCAGCAACAGAGACAATCACGATCTTAGCTCTTTTAGCAAGAAATGCATTGAAAACAGTGTGCGTCTTATCATTGAGGTTGTCTTGTTAGGAAAATGAGTTAGGAGACAAAGTAACGGTGTTCCTACATGAAGTTAGTGAGTCTCTCTTAGATTAGAGTTGAATAGCGTCCTAGCTCATTCAGCAACAGAGACAATCACGATCTTAGCTCCTATAGCAAGAAATGAGGAAAATGAGTTAGGAGACAAAGTAACGGTGTTCCTACATGAAGTTAGTGAGTCTCTCCTAGATTAAAGTTGAATAGCGTCCTAGCTCATTCAGCAACAGAGACAATCACGATCTTAGCTCTTTTAGCAAGAAATGCATTGAAAACAGTGTGCGTCTTATCATTGAGGTTGTCTTGTTAGGAAAATGAGTTAGGAGACAAAGTAACGGTGTTCCTACATGAAGTTAGTGAGTCTCACCTAGATTAGAGTTGAATAGCGTCCTAGCTCATTCAGCAACAGAGACAATCACGATCTTAGCTCTTTTAGCAAGAAATGAGGAAAATGAGTTAGGAGACAAAGTAACGGTGTTCCTACATGAAGTTAGTGAGTCTCTCTTAGATTAGAGTTGAATAGCGTCCTAGCTCATTCAGCAACAGAGACAATCACGATCTTAGCTCTTTTAGCAAGAAATGCATTGAAAACAGTGTGCGTCTTATCATTGAGGTTGCCTTGTTAGGAAAATGAGTTAGGAGACAAAGTAACGGTGTCCCTACATGAAGTTAGTGAGTCTCTCCTAGATTAGAGTTGAATAGCGTCCTAGCTCATTCAGCAACAGAGACAATCACGATCTTAGCTCTTTTAGCAAGAAATGCATTGAAAACAGTGTGCGTCTTATCATTGAGGTTGTCTTGTTAGGAAAATGAGTTAGGAGACAAAGTAACGGTGTTCCTACATGAAGTTAGTGAGTCTCTCTTAGATTAGAGTTGAATAGCGTCCTAGCTCATTCAGCAACAGAGACAATCACGATCTTAGCTCTTTTAGCAAGAAATGAGAAAAATGAGTTAGGAGACAAAGTAACGGTGTTCCTACATGAAGTTAGTGAGTCTCTCCTAGATTAAAGTTGAATAGCGTCCTAGCTCATTCAGCAACAGAGACAATCACGATCTTAGCTCTTTTAGCAAGAAATGCATTGAAAACAGTGTGCGTCTTATCATTGAGGTTGTCTTGTTAGGAAAATGAGTTAGGAGACAAAGTAACGGTGTTCCTACATGAAGTTAGTGAGTCTCTCTTAGATTAGAGTTGAATAGCGTCCTAGCTCATTCAGCAACAGAGACAATTACGATCTTAGCTCTTTTAGCAAGAAATGAGGAAAATGAGTTAGGAGACAAAGTAACGGTGTTCCTACATGAAGTTAGTGAGTCTCTCCTAGATTAGAGTTGAATAGCGTCCTAGCTCATTCAGCAACAGAGACAATCACGATCTTAGCTCTTTTAGCAAGAAATGCATTGAAAACAGTGTGCTTCTTATCATTGAGGTTGTCTTGTTAGGAAAATGAGTTAGGAGACAAAGTAACGGTGTTCCTACATGAAGTTAGTGAGTCTCTCCTAGATTAGAGTTGAATAGCGTCCTAGCTCATTCAGCAACAGAGACAATCACGATCTTAGCTCTTTTAGCAAGAAATGCATTGAAAACAGTGTGCGTCTTATCATTGAGGTTGTCTTGTTAGGAAAATGAGTTAGGAGACAAAGTAACGGTGTTCCTACATGAAGTTAGTGAGTCTCTCCTAGATTAGAGTTGAATAGCGTCCTAGCTCATTCAGCAACAGAGACAATCACGATCTTAGCTCTTTTAGCAAGAAATGCATTGAAAACAGTGTGCGTCTTATCATTGAGGTTGTCTTGTTAGGAAAATGAGTTAGGAGACAAAGTAACGGTGTTCCTACATGAAGTTAGTGAGTCTCTCTTAGATTAGAGTTGAATAGCGTCCTAGCTCATTCAGCAACAGAGACAATCACGATCTTAGCTCTTTTAGCAAGAAATGCATTGAAAACAGTGTGCGTCTTATCATTGAGGTTGTCTTGTTAGGAAAATGAGTTAGGAGACAAAGTAACGGTGTTCCTACATGAAGTTAGTGAGTCTCTCTTAGATTAGAGTTGAATAGCGTCCTAGCTCATTCAGCAAGAGAGACAATCACGATCTTAGCTCCTATAGCAAGAAATGAGGAAAATGAGTTAGGAGACAAAGTAACGGTGTTCCTACATGAAGTTAGTGAGTCTCTCCTAGATTAAAGTTGAATAGCGTCCTAGCTCATTCAGCAACAGAGACAATCACGATCTTAGCTCTTTTAGCAAGAAATGCATTGAAAACAGTGTGCGTCTTATCATTGAGGTTGTCTTGTTAGGAAAATGAGTTAGGAGACAAAGTAACGGTGTTCCTACATGAAGTTAGTGAGTCTCTCTTAGATTAGAGTTGAATAGCGTCCTAGCTCATTCAGCAACAGAGACAATCACGATCTTAGCTCCTATAGCAAGAAATGAGGAAAATGAGTTAGGAGACAAAGTAACGGTGTTCCTACATGAAGTTAGTGAGTCTCTCCTAGATTAAAGTTGAATAGCGTCCTAGCTCATTCAGCAACAGAGACAATCACGATCTTAGCTCTTTTAGCAAGAAATGCATTGAAAACAGTGTGCGTCTTATCATTGAGGTTGTCTTGTTAGGAAAATGAGTTAGGAGACAAAGTAACGGTGTTCCTACATGAAGTTAGTGAGTCTCTCCTAGATTAGAGTTGAATAGCGTCCTAGCTCATTCAGCAACAGAGACAATCACGATCTTAGCTCTTTTAGCAAGAAATGAGGAAAATGAGTTAGGAGACAAAGTAACGGTGTTCCTACATGAAGTTAGTGAGTCTCTCCTAGATTAGAGTTGAATAGCGTCCTAGCTCATTCAGCAACAGAGACAATCACGATCTTAGCTCTTTTAGCAAGAAATGCATTGAAAACAGTGTGCGTCTTATCATTGAGGTTGTCTTGTTAGAAAAATGAGTTAGGAGACAAAGTAACGGTGTTCCTACATGAAGTTAGTGAGTCTCTCTTAGATTAGAGTTGAATAGCGTCCTAGCTCATTCAGCAACAGAGACAATCACGATCTTAGCTCCTATAGCAAGAAATGAGGAAAATGAGTTAGGAGACAAAGTAACGGTGTTCCTACATGAAGTTAGTGAGTCTCTCCTAGATTAAAGTTGAATAGCGTCCTAGCTCATTCAGCAACAGAGACAATCACGATCTTAGCTCTTTTAGCAAGAAATGCATTGAAAACAGTGTGCGTCTTATCATTGAGGTTGTCTTGTTAGGAAAATGAGTTAGGAGACAAAGTAACGGTGTTCCTACATGAAGTTAGTGAGTCTCTCTTAGATTAGAGTTGAATAGCGTCCTAGCTCATTCAGCAACAGAGACAATCACGATCTTAGCTCCTATAGCAAGAAATGAGGAAAATGAGTTAGGAGACAAAGTAACGGTGTTCCTACATGAAGTTAGTGAGTCTCTCCTAGATTAAAGTTGAATAGCGTCCTAGCTCATTCAGCAACAGAGACAATCACGATCTTAGCTCTTTTAGCAAGAAATGCATTGAAAACAGTGTGCGTCTTATCATTGAGGTTGTCTTGTTAGGAAAATGAGTTAGGAGACAAAGTAACGGTGTTCCTACATGAAGTTAGTGAGTCTCTCCTAGATTAGAGTTGAATAGCGTCCTAGCTCATTCAGCAACAGAGACAATCACGATCTTAGCTCTTTTAGCAAGAAATGAGGAAAATGAGTTAGGAGACAAAGTAACGGTGTTCCTACATGAAGTTAGTGAGTCTCTCCTAGATTAGAGTTGAATAGCGTCCTAGCTCATTCAGCAACAGAGACAATCACGATCTTAGCTCTTTTAGCAAGAAATGCATTGAAAACAGTGTGCGTCTTATCATTGAGGTTGTCTTGTTAGGAAAATGAGTTAGGAGACAAAGTAACGGTGTTCCTACATGAAGTTAGTGAGTCTCTCCTAGATTAGAGTTGAATAGCGTCCTAGCTCATTCAGCAACAGAGACAATCACGATCTTAGCTCTTTTAGCAAGAAATGCATTGAAAACAGTGTGCGTCTTATCATTGAGGTTGTCTTGTTAGGAAAATGAGTTAGGAGACAAAGTAACGGTGTTCCTACATGAAGTTAGTGAGTCTCTCCTAGATTAGAGTTGAATAGCGTCCTAGCTCATTCAGCAACAGAGACAATCACGATCTTAGCTCTTTTAGCAAGAAATGCATTGAAAACAGTGTGCGTCTTATCATTGAGGTTGTCTTGTTAGGAAAATGAGTTAGGAGACAAAGTAACGGTGTTCCTACATGAAGTTAGTGAGTCTCTCTTAGATTAGAGTTGAATAGCGTCCTAGCTCATTCAGCAACAGAGACAATCACGATCTTAGCTCTTTTAGCAAGAAATGCATTGAAAACAGTGTGCGTCTTATCATTGAGGTTGTCTTGTTAGGAAAATGAGTTAGGAGACAAAGTAACGGTGTTCCTACATGAAGTTAGTGAGTCTCTCCTAGATTAGAGTTGAATAGCGTCCTAGCTCATTCAGCAACAGAGACAATCACGATCGGACGTGTCTGTTTGCAGCTCCGCCTGAGAACCAGGAGGTCCGTGTCCGGGAGGAGTCCCTTTCAATCAAGCCCGGAATCAACACCTGTGCTGGGCTTGGGAGTCTCGGCGTCTTGCATGGAGCCTCGTGCTCCTGCCCCCCGGGAGAGGCCGGCGGGGGGCAGGGGGAGTTCTCAACCGGCCAGGAAAGTATCAGCAGAGCTGGGGGTGAGAAGATCCAGCAGGGGCTGTAGCCTTGTAGCCTCTGCCCCCCAGTCCGGACATGAGATCGGCAGCAGCCGTGGAGGCTGTGAGCAGCGTGGGGGAGTACCCGAGCGGTGTGACCAGCAAGCTGGAGTCGGCTGGGGAATCCAGAGACCAGGTGAGAACCTGCAGACTTTTGGCTCCCGTATATCGGCCATGCTTAGTGCCTTTGAGGAGGCTTCAAGGGAGCTGAAGGCTAAGCGGCAGCAGCTGAAATCTTTAAAAGTGGCAGTGAGCAGTGCACCCCAGAAGAAAAGACAGGAGTGCATTGCCATGGCTAAAGCCCTTAAGAGGGACATAGAAGATTTGGAGGCAAAGAAACAGCAAATTATTGCGGCTGGAGGGCCTTTTGCTGAGAAACTGGTTAATCAGGACAGATTTGCCCAAATGGCGTCTGGAGAGGTTGACTCCCACAGGAGTTCAGTTACTGGTGTGGAGGGGGGTTTTGTGTCCTCAAGCGTGTCTCTCACACCAGCACAGGCTCAGTTACCCCAGAGCTCATCTGGTGAGTCTGAGGGGGATGAAAACTATAGCGGTGGGGCTCTGATGGCCCAAATAAGGAAGTTAGAGTCCCCAGTGCATCTTGAGGGTTTCTCCTTTGGGGACGACCCTGGTCCGGAGGAACATCTAGAAGGAAAGAGGAAGAGGTCGAGGTCTTCCCCAAAGAAAAAGTTGAAGGTGAAAGAGGAGGTAAAGCTAGTTTATGTGCATCACAACTCGCCCCCTGTAAAGGGAGCGGGTCCCGCAGTGCACGCCTCTGTTTCTGTGGTGGAACAGGGGTATACAAGCGGGGAGAGCGATATGGCTATGATTGTGGCGAAGGGCACCGTCTCTGGTGGCAGTGCAGAGCATGGTGGTAACATGGTGGTGGAGCCAAATAGTGCAGGAGGTGGCGTAAAAAACGGTGCTGGTGCAGCAAGTCTCCCTGATGTGGCAGGGGGTAGTCCTTCGGTGGTGCCAGGGGCCACAAATGCAGCTTCCTTAACTTTGCCTAGGGAGAATGTGGTCTCTGCAGAGGATGTTCCTGTTCTGCCCTCTCCCGTCCAGGGAAAGGAGAAAAAATCGGTTCCAGGTTCTGCCAGTGGAGGGCAGGGACTCTCATCCAAGATTACTGGTGATGTAGAGAAGCAGGAAGTCTCCCCCCCAAACCTGGCCAGTATGGATGAAAGTGTGAGTGAAGAGGTGGTGAGGCCTGGAGGTAGTGGTGTGGGTAGATTGGAGGCTCCAAGTAGGAGCACAGTTGGCAGAAGTTATGCCAGTGTGGCGGGTGGGGCTCCGGGACAGCTCCCATCTTCAGATTCCGGGGACGGCACATTGCAAAGGCGCCTTCTCGAAGCTTTGCGTGCTGGGGAAAGTACCATGACAGTGGATGGTCAGCAGGTGGACCTGTCCTTTTGGATTGAGAGGCATGGTCTAGGGGCCTTCCGAGAGAGAAAGGAAGGGGAGGTAGTTTGGTCACTCCCTACAAGTGGGCAGGGGGTCTCAAGGAGGAATGTCGTCCGTCTTAGGTGGAGAGGTAATGATGGTTGCCCCCCAAGGAAAAGGGTGGTGGAACTCCTGCTTAAGATGGGCTTCAAGGCCTGCGACATCTATGCTTTAATACATCCTCATGGGACCCCTGAGTTCGACATCAGTTTTGTTCGCCCGGAGGGTCTTGAGGTCTTCTGGGCGAATTACGAACTGGTGAAGGCTCAGCCGGAATGGCGGGATTTTGCAGTACAAGCAGTAACCCGTCAAAATGGGATCAAGAAAGTGACCGTGCTGACTCGTAACGAGTCTCTTTCTTGCATTGATATCATGACCTGGATAGGAAGATATGGAGAGGTGGTGGAGGTCCCAAAAAGGAATCTGGATGAATTTGGGATCTGGTCGGGGGCCTGGACGTTTATGGTGAGGCTTAAGCGTTCGGGCCATACTGTTACCCATATTCCCTCATCAACCTTCCTGGGTAGAGATCGCATTCTAGTCTTCTACCAGGGACAGCCGAAGCTCTGCCACAGGTGCGGTGACCCCTCCCACCTCAGTGCAAACTGTAATGTGCGGAGGTGCTCACTCTGTGGGGGGTCTGGACATCTTGCTGCAGACTGTGGAGATATTCGCTGTCACCTGTGTGGTGAGTTGGGTCACCCGTTCAGCCGGTGCCCGCGCTCCTTTGCCAATGCAGTCCTACGCCCGGAGGGGAGCAATCCTTCAGTGGTGGGGGACGGCGGAGGTGGGGGAGCAAAGGGGTCGAGGAAGAAGTCTCACTCTCGGCTGAGGCGAGAGGCCGAGCGGAGGAAACAGAGGGAGCAAGGGGTGCAAAGATTAAGTTCTGAAGCATGTCCTGAGCCCCGTACTGAAAGGGATGTGACAGAGACCCCGAGGGATGAGGAGGTGGACGAGGAGCTAGGAAGGATCGATAGGGAGGAGCAAAGCCTTTCCTCTGGCCTCTCCTGTTATGAAAGTGCAGGGGAGGAGAAGAGGGAGGGTGGAGCTGAGGGCCACAAACTGGGTACTGGCAGGTCAAAATCCCTTGCAACCCGATCGAAGGAAGCAGAAACCTGCGGCCGTTCTGGCTTTACCTCAAATCGCTACCAAGCCCTCAGGGACATATCCCCTTCCTCTGATGAGGAAGAAGAGGAGGAGGTAGGGCAGAGAGAGGGCGCTGAGTCTTCTCCCTTGCAGAGACCACTGTCTTCGGGGGAGGAGGCTGGCCTGGAATCTGAAGATGAGACCTGTAAGAAAAAGAAAAAAGGGAAAAAAATGGATACGAGTGGACCCTCATTAAAAAGGGGAAAGGGATCCTCATCAGATGGGGATAGAGGGAAGGGTGGCAAGAAGAAGGCTGTCTAATTTAATCATTCTCTATGGCGGCACTCACTCCGTTGACGCTAGCCTCCATTAATGTGGCTAGCATTAAGTCTAATATGGCTAGATTTGCAGCCTTTGATTTTCTCAGCCAGGTTGAAGCTGACATTTTATTTTTGCAAGAGACCAGGATATCCACATTGCCTGGGGTAGCCAAAGCAAGGCAGGAATGGACGAGGGGACCATCTTATTGGTCTCTTGCGGCTGAGCCATATAGCGGAGTGGCGGTTCTTTTTACTGCACAGGTAGAATGCCGACGAATGATTGAATTAGAAATGGGGAGGTGTCTAATCCTTGATGTTCTCATGAAAGGACAAGATTTGCGTCTGATTAATATATATGGCCCCCAAACACGAGGTGGCCGCAAGGATCTTTTTATGAGGATTAAGCCTTTTCTTTTTACAAGCCGGCAAGTGGTTTTCGGAGGGGATTTTAACACTATTGTTAGATCCCAGGATAGGGGAGGTTCCGAATACAAGCCGACTTATGACAGCACAGCTTTATGTAGAATAGCTAGTGAAGCTCGCCTGGTGGATAACCACATCCGGCACTCCCCAGGTCACGCGGGTTACACCTTTTACAGAGGTAATAGTAGGTCAAGAATAGATAGGTTTTTTTTAAAGGAAGAAGCCATCTCGTCACCTGTGTCGGTGACAGAGGTGGAATTTTCCGATCACTGTATGATTATGTTTTCTTTGAATGTTACAGAGACTCCTCGGATGGGTAAAGGTCTATGGAGGTTGAATTCATCTCTCCTGGAAGAAGCTGCGGTAAGACAATCCTTTGAGGACTTCCTTCAAAGCCAGGTACCGTTATTGGATCTTGGTGGCACTAAGGCTGAGTGGTGGGAGATATTCAAAAAAAGAGTGGCGAAGTATTTCCGTCAGCTCTCAAGCCTCAGAAGCCTTGATATGTACAATTTGTACCAAGGTCTGAGGAGGAAACTCGAACATCTAGTCTCGACTGGAGGTAGTAGGGAGGAGATCTCCAGAGTCAAATCTTTGCTCAAGAAATGTCAGTACAATAGGCACGCATCTTTGATTCTTGAGAGGGATTTCGGGAAATACCGCTCGCCCGACCCTTACAGGAATTGCAAGATGTCAGTGAATAGTAAAATTGTGACAGGACTGAGGGACAGTACGGGTTCCCTGAAGAGATCCAAATCAGGGATCCTGGAGGTCATCAGATCCTTTTACGGGCATCTCTTGGGGAAGAAGGAACTGGATCGGGATGTGATGTCGGCTTTCCTGGCTGAGGCAGTCCCTGAGAAAGGGGTAGACCCCTCCCTTGGCGTTTTGATAGAACCGATTAGTGAAGAGGAAGTGAGACGGGCGATCGAGGGTCTTGCCCTCAAGAAATCGCCTGGTCCGGATGGCTTAACATCCGAGTTCTACAAGACCTTTAAAGGAAGTTTAATTCCCCTCTTGACTGAGGTTTTTAACGAGTGTCTTTCCTCGGGCACTTTGCCAAAGTCAATGAGGAGGTCGGCCCTAATCATTCTATCAAAGGGTAAGGACCCGTCACGTATTGAGAATTGGCGGCCCATAGCGCTTCTCAATACAGACAGGAAGGTTCTGGCAAAGGTACTATTTAATCGGCTGGTGCAGTTCGCACCCCGGCTTCTTTCAGGGGCCCAGCATTGCTCTGTTCCAGGCCGAAGTACTTTTAGTGCTGTGCTCGGTGTCCGGGAGGCAGTGGAGCAGGGAAAGGCAGGTAACTGGAAGGGGTATATGCTGTCCTTAGATCAGGCGAAGGCCTTTGACAGAGTCAACCATGAGTACCTCTGGTCGGTACTTTTGCGGTACGGTCTACCGGGTGGGTTTGTTAATTGGCTTCAGACCTTATATGCTGGGGCTGAGACCTTCCCCCTTGTAAACGGTTGGGTTGGGCACCCTTTTGAGGTGGGGTCTGGAGTCCGCCAGGGTTGTCCTCTGAGCCCACTATTATATGTGTTCGCTATCGATCCCTTCCTTCGGAGGATTGATGGTGGTCCATTGGTGGGAGTCGGGATGAGCCGGGAGGATCCGGAGGCCACCCTGAGGGTGGTGGCGTATGCTGATGATGTCACCGTTTTCGTGTCCTCGGGAGGGGAGGCGGAGATGGTGATGTCTGAGGTTGACCGCTACTCGGAGGCATCTGGGTCCATGATCAACCGTGAAAAGTGTGAATGTCTCTGGTTGGGAGAGGAGGATCCCGAGTTTGATCTTCCGGACACTCTCCCAAAACCTCAGGGGTCTGCTAAAATCTTGGGCATTGAATTTGATATGGGGGACTACCCCACTCGAAATTGGGAAGGTAGACTGGACAATGCCACCCAAAAGGTCAACCAATGGAAGGGTCTTCGGTCTTTGACCCTGAGGGAAAGGGTTCACCTGGCAAAGGCCTATGTGCTACCGTTGTTAATATACCTGGGCAGTGTGTGTATGTTGCCAGAGCCTCTCTGGAAGCGGGTCTACAGTTTGTTCTTCCAACTGTTATGGGGGAATAAACTAAACCTAGTCAAGAGGGAGGTTACTTACCGTACGAGGAGACTAGGAGGGTTGGGTATGGTCAACCCTGTTGTGTTCTTAGCGAACACTTTTCTTAAGATGAACCTAGCGAACCTCTGGAAAGAGAGGGCTCCTCCGTGGGTATTCTCCTGTAAGGGATGGTTTCGGCCTTTCTTCCAGCAATGGGAGTCAGGAGGGCGAGTGAAAGACTTACGTTCACGGCATGGATATCTTCCGTCTTATGTCGCCCCGGTTTTGAAGGTGATCCGCCGGTGGGGTCTGCAGGTGGGTGAGATCAGGACTCTGTCAAGGAGATTGCTTGACAAGAGGGTTCTGTTGTCCCACTTTCAGAAGCCCCTGGTGCTCAAAGATTGCCCAAGTCGGGATCTAGGGGTGGGGCTAAAGCTTTTAAACTCAGTAAGGATCCCTAAGAAGTTTTGGGACTTCACTTGGCGCTGCTTCCATGGGAAACTGCATGTGAGGGACAATGTGAAGTTCAGAAGCGCTGATGATCGAGGTTGTCCTCGGGAGCAGTGTGGTGGCATACTAGAAAGTATGGATCACTTCCTGCTTCATTGTCCCTTTAATGCAGAGGTATACAAACGGGCGGGTGCCTCCATTGGCTGGAGAGGTTTAGCCAGCCTTTCTTATGCTGAGTGGGCCTATGGAGCTTTCAGAGACCTTGGTGGAAGGGACCGGAACACTTTATTTCTAGTAAGCATAGTGGTAAGGTATGGCACGTGGATTGCACGATGTAGTCTGACTACTCAGCAAAAAATCCTCCCAGTGGAAGAGGTTGTTAGGAACATTATGGGTGACCTGGTGAAGGTGCGTTCTTTGGAAGGTGTAAGGCTGGGCACAGACAGGGCAGCCCTTCTTTGGAGGGGATTTAATTTCTCTGTGCCTTAGTTTTGCTCCCTTCTTTTCCTGGTTGTGGGCTGGAGTGTCACTCGATAGTCTTTTTGTTTTGAAATAAAAGTGTTTTTTTAAAAAAGGCTTATAGACACTAAACTTGAGCCTTCGGGTTTATTGAGTGCTTTGTTTTCTCTTATTAAAATTATTTAAGTTGTTGTTTGATGTTTTAGTTGTTGCGCTATGGTTAGATAGTGGGACCAGAACAGGTTGGGTGGGGGAAATGGGGGGAGGGATGTGGGTGTGCAGTGCAATTTTATTTTTTTTTATTTTTTTTTGTGTGGCGGTCAACATCTGGACTATGCGGACATGACATGGACATGAGGCGAGCTGTTGGCCAGGGTGCAAATGGGAGTGGGTTCATAGAATAGAATATAGCATAGGATATATAGGATATATATTAATAATTAAAAAAAAAAAAAAAAAAATTATAAAAAAAAAAAAAATTAAAAAAAAAAAAAAAAAAAAAAAAAAAATTTATTAAAAAGCGATTGTTGTGTTTTTTTTGTGTGTTTCGTTTATGCTCAATGTACATGATTGTAGTTGTTTTGGTTAAGTACAATTTTACTATGGTATGTGTGGTTGTTGGCCAGGTTTGGGCAGTTTAAGTTAATTTGGGAGGACACTTGATGATATGAAATTTGAGTTAATTGTTTATAAATTTATATAAAAAGAGTGCATTGAAAACAGTGTGCGTCTTATCATTGAGGTTGTCTTGTTAGGAAAATGAGTTAGGAGACAAAGTAACGGTGTTCCTACATGAAGTTAGTGAGTCTCTCCTAGATTAGAGTTGAATAGCGTCCTAGCTCATTCAGCAACAGAGACAATCACGATCTTAGCTCTTTTAGCAAGAAATGCATTGAAAACAGTGTGCGTCTTATCATTGAGGTTGTCTTGTTAGGAAAATGAGTTAGGAGACAAAGTAACGGTGTTCCTACATGAAGTTAGTGAGTCTCTCTTAGATTAGAGTTGAATAGCGTCCTAGCTCATTCAGCAACAGAGACAATCACGATCTTAGCTCTTTTAGCAAGAAATGCATTGAAAACAGTGTGCGTCTTATCATTGAGGTTGTCTTGTTAGGAAAATGAGTTAGGAGACAAAGTAACGGTGTTCCTACATGAAGTTAGTGAGTCTCTCTTAGATTAGAGTTGAATAGCGTCCTAGCTCATTCAGCAACAGAGACAATCACGATCTTAGCTCCTATAGCAAGAAATGAGGAAAATGAGTTAGGAGACAAAGTAACGGTGTTCCTACATGAAGTTAGTGAGTCTCTCCTAGATTAAAGTTGAATAGCGTCCTAGCTCATTCAGCAACAGAGACAATCACGATCTTAGCTCTTTTAGCAAGAAATGCATTGAAAACAGTGTGCGTCTTATCATTGAGGTTGTCTTGTTAGGAAAATGAGTTAGGAGACAAAGTAACGGTGTTCCTACATGAAGTTAGTGAGTCTCTCCTAGATTAGAGTTGAATAGCGTCCTAGCTCATTCAGCAACAGAGACAATCACGATCTTAGCTCTTTTAGCAAGAAATGAGGAAAATGAGTTAGGAGACAAAGTAACGGTGTTCCTACATGAAGTTAGTGAGTCTCTCCTAGATTAGAGTTGAATAGCGTCCTAGCTCATTCAGCAACAGAGACAATCACGATCTTAGCTCTTTTAGCAAGAAATGCATTGAAAACAGTGTGCGTCTTATCATTGAGGTTGTCTTGTTAGGAAAATGAGTTAGGAGACAAAGTAACGGTGTTCCTACATGAAGATAGTGAGTCACTCCTAGATTAGAGTTGAATAGCGTCCTAGCTCATTCAGCAACAGAGACAATCACGATCTTAGCTCTTTTAGCAAGAAATGCATTGAAAACAGTGTGCGTCTTTTCATTGAGGTTGTCTTGTTA
The DNA here is from genome assembly GCF_040894005.1 of Engystomops pustulosus. NCBI lineage: Eukaryota > Metazoa > Chordata > Amphibia > Anura > Leptodactylidae > Engystomops > Engystomops pustulosus. The sequence goes on along the minus strand of NW_027285493.1, from coordinate 25,041 downwards.
GGAAAATGAGTTAGGAGACAAAGTAACGGTGTTCCTACATGAAGTTAGTGAGTCTCTCTTAGATTAGAGTTGAATAGCGTCCTAGCTCATTCAGCAACAGAGACAATCACGATCTTAGCTCTTTTAGCAAGAAATGCATTGAAAACAGTGTGCGTCTTATCATTGAGGTTGTCTTGTTAGGAAAATGAGTTAGGAGACAAAGTAACGGTGTTCCTACATGAAGTTAGTGAGTCTCTCTTAGATTAGAGTTGAATAGCGTCCTAGCTCATTCAGCAACAGAGACAATCACGATCTTAGCTCCTATAGCAAGAAATGAGGAAAATGAGTTAGGAGACAAAGTAACGGTGTTCCTACATGAAGTTAGTGAGTCTCTCCTAGATTAAAGTTGAATAGCGTCCTAGCTCATTCAGCAACAGAGACAATCACGATCTTAGCTCTTTTAGCAAGAAATGCATTGAAAACAGTGTTCGTCTTATCATTGAGGTTGTCTTGTTAGGAAAATGAGTTAGGAGACAAAGTAACGGTGTTCCTACATGAAGTTAGTGAGTCTCTCCTAGATTAGAGTTGAATAGCGTCCTAGCTCATTCAGCAACAGAGACAATCACGATCTTAGCTCTTTTAGCAAGAAATGAGGAAAATGAGTTAGGAGACAAAGTAACGGTGTTCCTACATGAAGTTAGTGAGTCTCTCCTAGATTAGAGTTGAATAGCGTCCTAGCTCATTCAGCAACAGAGACAATCACGATCTTAGCTCTTTTAGCAAGAAATGCATTGAAAACAGTGTGCGTCTTATCATTGAGGTTGTCTTGTTAGGAAAATGAGTTAGGAGACAAAGTAACGGTGTTCCTACATGAAGTTAGTGAGTCTCTCTTAGATTAGAGTTGAATAGCGTCCTAGCTCATTCAGCAACAGAGACAATCACGATCTTAGCTCCTATAGCAAGAAATGAGGAAAATGAGTTAGGAGACAAAGTAACGGTGTTCCTACATGAAGTTAGTGAGTCTCTCCTAGATTAAAGTTGAATAGCGTCCTAGCTCATTCAGCAACAGAGACAATCACGATCTTAGCTCTTTTAGCAAGAAATGCATTGAAAACAGTGTGCGTCTTATCATTGAGGTTGTCTTGTTAGGAAAATGTGTTAGGAGACAAAGTAACGGTGTTCCTACATGAAGTTAGTGAGTCTCTCCTAGATTAGAGTTGAATAGCGTCCTAGCTCATTCAGCAACAGAGACAATCACGATCTTAGCTCTTTTAGCAAGAAATGCATTGAAAACAGTGTGCGTCTTATCATTGAGGTTGTCTTGTTAGGAAAATGAGTTAGGAGACAAAGTAACGGTGTTCCTACATGAAGTTAGTGAGTCTCTCCTAGATTAGAGTTGAATAGCGTCCTAGCTCATTCAGCAACAGAGACAATCACGATCTTAGCTCTTTTAGCAAGAAATGCATTGAAAACAGTGTGCGTCTTATCATTGAGGTTGTCTTGTTAGGAAAATGAGTTAGGAGACAAAGTAACGGTGTTCCTACATGAAGTTAGTGAGTCTCTCTTAGATTAGAGTTGAATAGCGTCCTAGCTCATTCAGCAACAGAGACAATCACGATCTTAGCTCTTTTAGCAAGAAATGCATTGAAAACAGTGTGCGTCTTATCATTGAGGTTGTCTTGTTAGGAAAATGAGTTAGGAGACAAAGTAACGGTGTTCCTACATGAAGTTAGTGAGTCTCTCTTAGATTAGAGTTGAATAGCGTCCTAGCTCATTCAGCAACAGAGACAATCACGATCTTAGCTCCTATAGCAAGAAATGAGGAAAATGAGTTAGGAGACAAAGTAACGGTGTTCCTACATGAAGTTAGTGAGTCTCTCCTAGATTAAAGTTGAATAGCGTCCTAGCTCATTCAGCAACAGAGACAATCACGATCTTAGCTCTTTTAGCAAGAAATGCATTGAAAACAGTGTGCGTCTTATCATTGAGGTTGTCTTGTTAGGAAAATGAGTTAGGAGACAAAGTAACGGTGTTCCTACATGAAGTTAGTGAGTCTCTCCTAGATTAGAGTTGAGTAGCGTCCTAGCTCATTCAGCAACAGAGACAATCACGATCTTAGCTCTTTTAGCAAGAAATGAGGAAAATGAGTTAGGAGACAAAGTAACGGTGTTCCTACATGAAGTTAGTGAGTCTCTCTTAGATTAGAGTTGAATAGCGTCCTAGCTCATTCAGCAACAGAGACAATCACGATCTTAGCTCTTTTAGCAAGAAATGCATTGAAAACAGTGTGCGTCTTATCATTGAGGTTGCCTTGTTAGGAAAATGAGTTAGGAGACAAAGTAACGGTGTCCCTACATGAAGTTAGTGAGTCTCTCCTAGATTAGAGTTGAATAGCGTCCTAGCTCATTCAGCAACAGAGACAATCACGATCTTAGCTCTTTTAGCAAGAAATGCATTGAAAACAGTGTGCGTCTTATCATTGAGGTTGTCTTGTTAGGAAAATGAGTTAGGAGACAAAGTAACGGTGTTCCTACATGAAGTTAGTGAGTCTCTCTTAGATTAGAGTTGAATAGCGTCCTAGCTCATTCAGCAACAGAGACAATCACGATCTTAGCTCTTTTAGCAAGAAATGAGAAAAATGAGTTAGGAGACAAAGTAACGGTGTTCCTACATGAAGTTAGTGAGTCTCTCCTAGATTAAAGTTGAATAGCGTCCTAGCTCATTCAGCAACAGAGACAATCACGATCTCAGCTCTTTTAGCAAGAAATGCATTGAAAACAGTGTGCGTCTTATCATTGAGGTTGTCTTGTTAGGAAAATGAGTTAGGAGACAAAGTAACGGTGTTCCTACATGAAGTTAGTGAGTCTCTCTTAGATTAGAGTTGAATAGCGTCCTAGCTCATTCAGCAACAGAGACAATCACGATCTTAGGTCTTTTAGCAAGAAATGAGGAAAATGAGTTAGGAGACAAAGTAACGGTGTTCCTACATGAAGTTAGTGAGTCTCTCCTAGATTAGAGTTGAATAGCGTCCTAGCTCATTCAGCAACAGAGACAATCACGATCTTAGCTCTTTTAGCAAGAAATGCATTGAAAACAGTGTGCGTCTTATCATTGAGGTTGTCTTGTTAGGAAAATGAGTTAGGAGACAAAGTAACGGTGTTCCTACATGAAGTTAGTGAGTCTCTCTTAGATTAGAGTTGAATAGCGTCCTAGCTCATTCAGCAACAGAGACAATCACGATCTTAGCTCTTTTAGCAAGAAATGAGGAAAATGAGTTAGGAGACAAAGTAACGGTGTTCCTACATGAAGTTAGTGAGTCTCTCCTAGATTAGAGTTGAATAGCGTCCTAGCTCATTCAGCAACAGAGACAATCACGATCTTAGCTCTTTTAGCAAGAAATGCATTGAAAACAGTGTGCGTCTTATCATTGAGGTTGTCTTGTTAGGAAAATGAGTTAGGAGACAAAGTAACGGTGTTCCTACATGAAGTTAGTGAGTCTCTCCTAGATTAGAGTTGAATAGCGTCCTAGCTCATTCAGCAACAGAGACAATCACGATCTTAGCTCTTTTAGCAAGAAATGCATTGAAAACAGTGTGCGTCTTATCATTGAGGTTGTCTTGTTAGGAAAATGAGTTAGGAGACAAAGTAACGGTGTTCCTACATGAAGTTAGTGAGTCTCTCTTAGATTAGAGTTGAATAGCGTCCTAGCTCATTCAGCAACAGAGACAATCACGATCTTAGCTCTTTTAGCAAGAAATGCATTGAAAACAGTGTGCGTCTTATCATTGAGGTTGTCTTGTTAGGAAAATGAGTTAGGAGACAAAGTAACGGTGTTCCTACATGAAGTTAGTGAGTCTCTCTTAGATTAGAGTTGAATAGCGTCCTAGCTCATTCAGCAACAGAGACAATCACGATCTTAGCTCCTATAGCAAGAAATGAGGAAAATGAGTTAGGAGACAAAGTAACGGTGTTCCTACATGAAGTTAGTGAGTCTCTCCTAGATTAAAGTTGAATAGCGTCCTAGCTCATTCAGCAACAGAGACAATCACGATCTTAGCTCTTTTAGCAAGAAATGCATTGAAAACAGTGTGCGTCTTATCATTGAGGTTGTCTTGTTAGGAAAATGAGTTAGGAGACAAAGTAACGGTGTTCCTACATGAAGTTAGTGAGTCTCTCCTAGATTAGAGTTGAATAGCGTCCTAGCTCATTCAGCAACAGAGACAATCACGATCTTAGCTCTTTTAGCAAGAAATGAGGAAAATGAGTTAGGAGACAAAGTAACGGTGTTCCTACATGAAGTTAGTGAGTCTCTCCTAGATTAGAGTTGAATAGCGTCCTAGCTCATTCAGCAACAGAGACAATCACGATCTTAGCTCTTTTAGCAAGAAATGCATTGAAAACAGTGTGCGTCTTATCATTGAGGTTGTCTTGTTAGGAAAATGAGTTAGGAGACAAAGTAACGGTGTTCCTACATGAAGATAGTGAGTCACTCCTAGATTAGAGTTGAATAGCGTCCTAGCTCATTCAGCAACAGAGACAATCACGATCTTAGCTCTTTTAGCAAGAAATGCATTGAAAACAGTGTGCGTCTTTTCATTGAGGTTGTCTTGTTAGGAAAATGAGTTAGGAGACAAAGTAACGGTGTTCCTACATGAAGTTAGTGAGTCTCTCTTAGATTAGAGTTGAATAGCGTCCTAGCTCATTCAGCAACAGAGACAATCACGATCTTAGCTCTTTTAGCAAGAAATGCATTGAAAACAGTGTGCGTCTTATCATTGAGGTTGTCTTGTTAGGAAAATGAGTTAGGAGACAAAGTAACGGTGTTCCTACATGAAGTTAGTGAGTCTCTCTTAGATTAGAGTTGAATAGCGTCCTAGCTCATTCAGCAACAGAGACAATCACGATCTTAGCTCCTATAGCAAGAAATGAGGAAAATGAGTTAGGAGACAAAGTAACGGTGTTCCTACATGAAGTTAGTGAGTCTCTCCTAGATTAAAGTTGAATAGCGTCCTAGCTCATTCAGCAACAGAGACAATCACGATCTTAGCTCTTTTAGCAAGAAATGCATTGAAAACAGTGTTCGTCTTATCATTGAGGTTGTCTTGTTAGGAAAATGAGTTAGGAGACAAAGTAACGGTGTTCCTACATGAAGTTAGTAAATCTCTCCTAGATTAGAGTTGAATAGCGTCCTAGCTCATTCAGCAACAGAGACAATCACGATCTTAGCTCTTTTAGCAAGAAATGAGGAAAATGAGTTAGGAGACAAAGTAACGGTGTTCCTACATGAAGTTAGTGAGTCTCTCCTAGATTAGAGTTGAATAGCGTCCTAGCTCATTCAGCAACAGAGACAATCACGATCTTAGCTCTTTTAGCAAGAAATGCATTGAAAACAGTGTGCGTCTTATCATTGAGGTTGTCTTGTTAGGAAAATGAGTTAGGAGACAAAGTAACGGTGTTCCTACATGAAGTTAGTGAGTCTCTCTTAGATTAGAGTTGAATAGCGTCCTAGCTCATTCAGCAACAGAGACAATCACGATCTTAGCTCCTATAGCAAGAAATGAGGAAAATGAGTTAGGAGACAAAGTAACGGTGTTCCTACATGAAGTTAGTGAGTCTCTCCTAGATTAAAGTTGAATAGCGTCCTAGCTCATTCAGCAACAGAGACAATCACGATCTTAGCTCTTTTAGCAAGAAATGCATTGAAAACAGTGTGCGTCTTATCATTGAGGTTGTCTTGTTAGGAAAATGAGTTAGGAGACAAAGTAACGGTGTTCCTACATGAAGTTAGTGAGTCTCTCCTAGATTAGAGTTGAATAGCGTCCTAGCTCATTCAGCAACAGAGACAATCACGATCTTAGCTCTTTTAGCAAGAAATGAGGAAAATGAGTTAGGAGACAAAGTAACGGTGTTCCTACATGAAGTTAGTGAGTCTCTCCTAGATTAGAGTTGAATAGCGTCCTAGCTCATTCAGCAACAGAGACAATCACGATCTTAGCTCTTTTAGCAAGAAATGCTTTGAAAACAGTGTGCGTCTTATCATTGAGGTTGTCTTGTTAGGAAAATGAGTTAGGAGACAAAGTAACGGTGTTCCTACATGAAGTTAGTGAGTCTCTCTTAGATTAGAGTTGAATAGCGTCCTAGCTCATTCAGCAACAGAGACAATCACGATCTTAGCTCCTATAGCAAGAAATGAGGAAAATGAGTTAGGAGACAAAGTAACGGTGTTCCTACATGAAGTTAGTGAGTCTCTCCTAGATTAAAGTTGAATAGCGTCCTAGCTCATTCAGCAACAGAGACAATCACGATCTTAGCTCTTTTAGCAAGAAATGCATTGAAAACAGTGTGCGTCTTATCATTGAGGTTGTCTTGTTAGGAAAATGAGTTAGGAGGCAAAGTAACGGTGTTCCTACATGAAGTTAGTGAGTCTCTCCTAGATTAGAGTTGAATAGCGTCCTAGCTCATTCAGCAACAGAGACAATCACGATCTTAGCTCTTTTAGCAAGAAATGAGGAAAATGAGTTAGGAGACAAAGTAACGGTGTTCCTACATGAAGTTAGTGAGTCTCTCCTAGATTAGAGTTGAATAGCGTCCTAGCTCATTCAGCAACAGAGACAATCACGATCTTAGCTCTTTTAGCAAGAAATGCATTGAAAACAGTGTGCGTCTTATCATTGAGGTTGTCTTGTTAGGAAAATGAGTTAGGAGACAAAGTAACGGTGTTCCTACATGAAGTTAGTGAGTCTCTCTTAGATTAGAGTTGAATAGCGTCCTAGCTCATTCAGCAACAGAGACAATCACGATCTTAGCTCTTTTAGCAAGAAATGCATTGAAAACAGTGTGCGTCTTATCATTGAGGTTGTCTTGTTAGGAAAATGAGTTAGGAGACAAAGTAACGGTGTTCCTACATGAAGTTAGTGAGTCTCTCTTAGATTAGAGTTGAATAGCGTCCTAGCTCATTCAGCAACAGAGACAATCACGATCTTAGCTCCTATAGCAAGAAATGAGGAAAATGAGTTAGGAGACAAAGTAACGGTGTTCCTACATGAAGTTAGTGAGTCTCTCCTAGATTAAAGTTGAATAGCGTCCTAGCTCATTCAGCAACAGAGACAATCACGATCTTAGCTCTTTTAGCAAGAAATGCATTGAAAACAGTGTGCGTCTTATCATTGAGGTTGTCTTGTTAGGAAAATGAGTTAGGAGACAAAGTAACGGTGTTCCTACATGAAGTTAGTGAGTCTCTCCTAGATTAGAGTTGAATAGCGTCCTAGCTCATTCAGCAACAGAGACAATCACGATCTTAGCTCTTTTAGCAAGAAATGAGGAAAATGAGTTAGGAGACAAAGTAACGGTGTTCCTACATGAAGTTAGTGAGTCTCTCTTAGATTAGAGTTGAATAGCGTCCTAGCTCATTCAGCAACAGAGACAATCACGATCTTAGCTCTTTTAGCAAGAAATGCATTGAAAACAGTGTGCGTCTTATCATTGAGGTTGCCTTGTTAGGAAAATGAGTTAGGAGACAAAGTAACGGTGTCCCTACATGAAGTTAGTGAGTCTCTCCTAGATTAGAGTTGAATAGCGTCCTAGCTCATTCAGCAACAGAGACAATCACGATCTTAGCTCTTTTAGCAAGAAATGAGGAAAATGAGTTAGGAGACAAAGTAACGGTGTTCCTACATGAAGTTAGTGAGTCACTCCTAGATTAGAGTTGAATAGCGTCCTAGCTCATTCAGCAACAGAGACAATCACGATCTTAGCTCTTTTAGCAAGAAATGCATTGAAAACAGTGTGCGTCTTATCATTGAGGTTGTCTTGTTAGGAAAATGAGTTAGGAGACAAAGTAACAGTGTTCCTACATGAAGTTAGTGAGTCTCTCTTAGATTAGAGTTGAATAGCGTCCTAGCTCATTCAGCAACAGAGACAATCACGATCTTAGCTCTTTTAGCAAGAAATGCATTGAAAACAGTGTGCGTCTTATCATTGAGGTTGTCTTGTTAGGAAAATGAGTTAGGAGACAAAGTAACGGTGTTCCTACATGAAGTTAGTGAGTCTCTCCTAGATTAGAGTTGAATAGCGTCCTAGCTCATTCAGCAACAGAGACAATCACGATCTTAGCTCTTTTAGCAAGAAATGAGGAAAATGAGTTAGGAGACAAAGTAACGGTGTTCCTACATGAAGTTAGTGAGTCTCTCCTAGATTAGAGTTGAATAGCGTCCTAGCTCATTCAGCAACAGAGACAATCACGATCTTAGCTCTTTTAGCAAGAAATGCATTGAAAACAGTGTGCGTCTTATCATTGAGGTTGTCTTGTTAGGAAAATGAGTTAGGAGACAAAGTAACGGTGTTCCTACATGAAGTTAGTGAGTCTCTCCTAGATTAGAGTTGAATAGCGTCCTAGCTCATTCAGCAACAGAGACAATCACGATCTTAGCTCTTTTAGCAAGAAATGCATTGAAAACAGTGTGCGTCTTATCATTGAGGTTGTCTTGTTAGGAAAATGAGTTAGGAGACAAAGTAACGGTGTTCCTACATGAAGTTAGTGAGTCTCTCCTAGATTAGAGTTGAATAGCGTCCTAGCTCATTCAGCAACAGAGACAATCACGATCTTAGCTCTTTTAGCAAGAAATGAGGAAAATGAGTTAGGAGACAAAGTAACGGTGTTCCTACATGAAGTTAGTGAGTCTCTCCTAGATTAGAGTTGAATAGCGTCCTAGCTCATTCAGCAACAGAGACAATCACGATCTAAGCTCTTTTAGCAAGAAATGCATTGAAAACAGTGTGCGTCTTATCATTGAGGTTGTCTTGTTAGGAAAATGAGTTAGGAGACAAAGTAACGGTGTTCCTACATGAAGTTAGTGAGTCTCTCTTAGATTAGAGTTGAATAGCGTCCTAGCTCATTCAGCAGCAGAGACAATCACGATCTTAGCTCTTTTAGCAAGAAATGAGAAAAATGAGTTAGGAGACAAAGTAACGGTGTTCCTACATGAAGTTAGTGAGTCTCTCCTAGATTAGAGTTGAATAGCGTCCTAGCTCATTCAGCAACAGAGACAATCACGATCTTAGCTCTTTTAGCAAGAAATGCATTGAAAACAGTGTGCGTCTTATCATTGAGGTTGTCTTGTTAGGAAAATGAGTTAGGAGACAAAGTAACGGTGTTCCTACATGAAGTTAGTGAGTCTCTCCTAGATTAGAGTTGAATAGCGTCCTAGCTCATTCAGCAACAGAGACAATCACGATCTTAGCTCTTTTAGCAAGAAATGCATTGAAAACAGTGTGCGTCTTATCATTGAGGTTGTCTTGTTAGGAAAATGAGTTAGGAGACAAAGTAACGGTGTTCCTACATGAAGTTAGTGAGTCTCTCCTAGATTAGAGTTGAATAGCGTCCTAGCTCATTCAGCAACAGAGACAATCACGATCTTAGCTCTTTTAGCAAGAAATGCATTGAAAACAGTGTGCGTCTTATCATTGAGGTTGTCTTGTTAGGAAAATGAGTTAGGAGACAAAGTAACGGTGTTCCTACATGAAGTTAGTGAGTCTCTCTTAGATTAGAGTTGAATAGCGTCCTAGCTCATTCAGCAACAGAGACAATCACGATCTTAGCTCTTTTAGCAAGAAATGCATTGAAAACAGTGTGCGTCTTATCATTGAGGTTGTCTTGTTAGGAAAATGAGTTAGGAGACAAAGTAACGGTGTTCCTACATGAAGTTAGTGAGTCTCTCTTAGATTAGAGTTGAATAGCGTCCTAGCTCATTCAGCAACAGAGACAATCACGATCTTAGCTCCTATAGCAAGAAATGAGGAAAATGAGTTAGGAGACAAAGTAACGGTGTTCCTACATGAAGTTAGTGAGTCTCTCCTAGATTAAAGTTGAATAGCGTCCTAGCTCATTCAGCAACAGAGACAATCACGATCTTAGCTCTTTTAGCAAGAAATGCATTGAAAACAGTGTGCGTCTTATCATTGAGGTTGTCTTGTTAGGAAAATGAGTTAGGAGACAAAGTAACGGTGTTCCTACATGAAGTTAGTGAGTCTCTCCTAGATTAGAGTTGAATAGCGTCCTAGCTCATTCAGCAACAGAGACAATCACGATCTTAGCTCTTTTAGCAAGAAATGAGGAAAATGAGTTAGGAGACAAAGTAACGGTGTTCCTACATGAAGTTAGTGAGTCTCTCTTAGATTAGAGTTGAATAGCGTCCTAGCTCATTCAGCAACAGAGACAATCACGATCTTAGCTCTTTTAGCAAGAAATGCATTGAAAACAGTGTGCGTCTTATCATTGAGGTTGCCTTGTTAGGAAAATGAGTTAGGAGACAAAGTAACGGTGTCCCTACATGAAGTTAGTGAGTCTCTCCTAGATTAGAGTTGAATAGCGTCCTAGCTCATTCAGCAACAGAGACAATCACGATCTTAGCTCTTTTAGCAAGAAATGCATTGAAAACAGTGTGCGTCTTATCATTGAGGTTGTCTTGTTAGGAAAATGAGTTAGGAGACAAAGTAACGGTGTTCCTACATGAAGTTAGTGAGTCTCTCTTAGATTAGAGTTGAATAGCGTCCTAGCTCATTCAGCAACAGAGACAATCACGATCTTAGCTCTTTTAGCAAGAAATGAGAAAAATGAGTTAGGAGACAAAGTAACGGTGTTCCTACATGAAGTTAGTGAGTCTCTCCTAGATTAAAGTTGAATAGCGTCCTAGCTCATTCAGCAACAGAGACAATCACGATCTTAGCTCTTTTAGCAAGAAATGAGGAAAATGAGTTAGGAGACAAAGTAACGGTGTTCCTACATGAAGTTAGTGAGTCTCTCCTAGATTAGAGTTGAATAGCGTCCTAGCTCATTCAGCAACAGAGACAATCACGATCTTAGCTCTTTTAGCAAGAAATGAGGAAAATGAGTTAGGAGACAAAGTAACGGTGTTCCTACATGAAGATAGTGAGTCACTCCTAGATTAGAGTTGAATAGCGTCCTAGCTCATTCAGCAACAGAGACAATCACGATCTTAGCTCTTTTAGCAAGAAATGCATTGAAAACAGTGTGCGTCTTTTCATTGAGGTTGTCTTGTTAGGAAAATGAGTTAGGAGACAAAGTAACGGTGTTCCTACATGAAGTTAGTGAGTCTCTCTTAGATTAGAGTTGAATAGCGTCCTAGCTCATTCAGCAACAGAGACAATCACGATCTTAGCTCTTTTAGCAAGAAATGCATTGAAAACAGTGTGCGTCTTATCATTGAGGTTGTCTTGTTAGGAAAATGAGTTAGGAGACAAAGTAACGGTGTTCCTACATGAAGTTAGTGAGTCTCTCTTAGATTAGAGTTGAATAGCGTCCTAGCTCATTCAGCAACAGAGACAATCACGATCTTAGCTCCTATAGCAAGAAATGAGGAAAATGAGTTAGGAGACAAAGTAACGGTGTTCCTACATGAAGTTAGTGAGTCTCTCCTAGATTAAAGTTGAATAGCGTCCTAGCTCATTCAGCAACAGAGACAATCACGATCTTAGCTCTTTTAGCAAGAAATGCATTGAAAACAGTGTTCGTCTTATCATTGAGGTTGTCTTGTTAGGAAAATGAGTTAGGAGACAAAGTAACGGTGTTCCTACATGAAGTTAGTGAGTCTCTCCTAGATTAGAGTTGAATAGCGTCCTAGCTCATTCAGCAACAGAGACAATCACGATCTTAGCTCTTTTAGCAAGAAATGAGGAAAATGAGTTAGGAGACAAAGTAACGGTGTTCCTACATGAAGTTAGTGAGTCTCTCCTAGATTAGAGTTGAATAGCGTCCTAGCTCATTCAGCAACAGAGACAATCACGATCTTAGCTCTTTTAGCAAGAAATGCATTGAAAACAGTGTGCGTCTTATCATTGAGGTTGTCTTGTTAGGAAAATGAGTTAGGAGACAAAGTAACGGTGTTCCTACATGAAGTTAGTGAGTCTCTCTTAGATTAGAGTTGAATAGCGTCCTAGCTCATTCAGCAACAGAGACAATCACGATCTTAGCTCCTATAGCAAGAAATGAGGAAAATGAGTTAGGAGACAAAGTAACGGTGTTCCTACATGAAGTTAGTGAGTCTCTCCTAGATTAAAGTTGAATAGCGTCCTAGCTCATTCAGCAACAGAGACAATCACGATCTTAGCTCTTTTAGCAAGAAATGCATTGAAAACAGTGTGCGTCTTATCATTGAGGTTGTCTTGTTAGGAAAATGAGTTAGGAGACAAAGTAACGGTGTTCCTACATGAAGTTAGTGAGTCTCTCCTAGATTAGAGTTGAATAGCGTCCTAGCTCATTCAGCAACAGAGACAATCACGATCTTAGCTCTTTTAGCAAGAAATGAGGAAAATGAGTTAGGAGACAAAGTAACGGTGTTCCTACATGAAGTTAGTGAGTCTCTCCTAGATTAGAGTTGAATAGCGTCCTAGCTCATTCAGCAACAGAGACAATCACGATCTTAGCTCTTTTAGCAAGAAATGCTTTGAAAACAGTGTGCGTCTTATCATTGAGGTTGTCTTGTTAGGAAAATGAGTTAGGAGACAAAGTAACGGTGTTCCTACATGAAGTTAGTGAGTCTCTCTTAGATTAGAGTTGAATAGCGTCCTAGCTCATTCAGCAACAGAGACAATCACGATCTTAGCTCCTATAGCAAGAAATGAGGAAAATGAGTTAGGAGACAAAGTAACGGTGTTCCTACATGAAGTTAGTGAGTCTCTCCTAGATTAAAGTTGAATAGCGTCCTAGCTCATTCAGCAACAGAGACAATCACGATCTTAGCTCTTTTAGCAAGAAATGCATTGAAAACAGTGTGCGTCTTATCATTGAGGTTGTCTTGTTAGGAAAATGAGTTAGGAGGCAAAGTAACGGTGTTCCTACATGAAGTTAGTGAGTCTCTCCTAGATTAGAGTTGAATAGCGTCCTAGCTCATTCAGCAACAGAGACAATCACGATCTTAGCTCTTTTAGCAAGAAATGAGGAAAATGAGTTAGGAGACAAAGTAACGGTGTTCCTACATGAAGTTAGTGAGTCTCTCCTAGATTAGAGTTGAATAGCGTCCTAGCTCATTCAGCAACAGAGACAATCACGATCTTAGCTCTTTTAGCAAGAAATGCATTGAAAACAGTGTGCGTCTTATCATTGAGGTTGTCTTGTTAGGAAAATTAGTTAGGAGACAAAGTAACGGTGTTCCTACATGAAGTTAGTGAGTCTCTCTTAGATTAGAGTTGAATAGCGTCCTAGCTCATTCAGCAACAGAGACAATCACGATCTTAGCTCTTTTAGCAAGAAATGCATTGAAAACAGTGTGCGTCTTATCATTGAGGTTGTCTTGTTAGGAAAATGAGTTAGGAGACAAAGTAACGGTGTTCCTACATGAAGTTAGTGAGTCTCTCTTAGATTAGAGTTGAATAGCGTCCTAGCTCATTCAGCAACAGAGACAATCACGATCTTAGCTCCTATAGCAAGAAATGAGGAAAATGAGTTAGGAGACAAAGTAACGGTGTTCCTACATGAAGTTAGTGAGTCTCTCCTAGATTAAAGTTGAATAGCGTCCTAGCTCATTCAGCAACAGAGACAATCACGATCTTAGCTCTTTTAGCAAGAAATGCATTGAAAACAGTGTGCGTCTTATCATTGAGGTTGTCTTGTTAGGAAAATGAGTTAGGAGACAAAGTAACGGTGTTCCTACATGAAGTTAGTGAGTCTCTCCTAGATTAGAGTTGAATAGCGTCCTAGCTCATTCAGCAACAGAGACAATCACGATCTTAGCTCTTTTAGCAAGAAATGAGGAAAATGAGTTAGGAGACAAAGTAACGGTGTTCCTACATGAAGTTAGTGAGTCTCTCTTAGATTAGAGTTGAATAGCGTCCTAGCTCATTCAGCAACAGAGACAATCACGATCTTAGCTCTTTTAGCAAGAAATGCATTGAAAACAGTGTGCGTCTTATCATTGAGGTTGCCTTGTTAGGAAAATGAGTTAGGAGACAAAGTAACGGTGTCCCTACATGAAGTTAGTGAGTCTCTCCTAGATTAGAGTTGAATAGCGTCCTAGCTCATTCAGCAACAGAGACAATCACGATCTTAGCTCTTTTAGCAAGAAATGAGGAAAATGAGTTAGGAGACAAAGTAACGGTGTTCCTACATGAAGTTAGTGAGTCTCTCTTAGATTAGAGTTGAATAGCGTCCTAGCTCATTCAGCAACAGAGACAATCACGATCTTAGCTCTTTTAGCAAGAAATGAGAAAAATGAGTTAGGAGACAAAGTAACGGTGTTCCTACATGAAGTTAGTGAGTCACTCCTAGATTAGAGTTGAATAGCGTCCTAGCTCATTCAGCAACAGAGACAATCACGATCTTAGCTCTTTTAGCAAGAAATGCATTGAAAACAGTGTGCGTCTTATCATTGAGGTTGTCTTGTTAGGAAAATGAGTTAGGAGACAAAGTAACAGTGTTCCTACATGAAGTTAGTGAGTCTCTCTTAGATTAGAGTTGAATAGCGTCCTAGCTCATTCAGCAACAGAGACAATCACGATCTTAGCTCTTTTAGCAAGAAATGCATTGAAAACAGTGTGCGTCTTATCATTGAGGTTGTCTTGTTAGGAAAATGAGTTAGGAGACAAAGTAACGGTGTTCCTACATGAAGTTAGTGAGTCTCTCCTAGATTAGAGTTGAATAGCGTCCTAGCTCATTCAGCAACAGAGACAATCACGATCTTAGCTCTTTTAGCAAGAAATGAGGAAAATGAGTTAGGAGACAAAGTAACGGTGTTCCTACATGAAGTTAGTGAGTCTCTCCTAGATTAGAGTTGAATAGCGTCCTAGCTCATTCAGCAACAGAGACAATCACGATCTTAGCTCTTTTAGCAAGAAATGCATTGAAAACAGTGTGCGTCTTATCATTGAGGTTGTCTTGTTAGGAAAATGAGTTAGGAGACAAAGTAACGGTGTTCCTACATGAAGTTAGTGAGTCTCTCCTAGATTAGAGTTGAATAGCGTCCTAGCTCATTCAGCAACAGAGACAATCACGATCTTAGCTCTTTTAGCAAGAAATGCATTGAAAACAGTGTGCGTCTTATCATTGAGGTTGTCTTGTTAGGAAAATGAGTTAGGAGACAAAGTAACGGTGTTCCTACATGAAGTTAGTGAGTCTCTCCTAGATTAGAGTTGAATAGCGTCCTAGCTCATTCAGCAACAGAGACAATCACGATCTTAGCTCTTTTAGCAAGAAATGAGGAAAATGAGTTAGGAGACAAAGTAACGGTGTTCCTACATGAAGTTAGTGAGTCTCTCCTAGATTAGAGTTGAATAGCGTCCTAGCTCATTCAGCAACAGAGACAATCACGATCTAAGCTCTTTTAGCAAGAAATGCATTGAAAACAGTGTGCGTCTTATCATTGAGGTTGTCTTGTTAGGAAAATGAGTTAGGAGACAAAGTAACGGTGTTCCTACATGAAGTTAGTGAGTCTCTCTTAGATTAGAGTTGAATAGCGTCCTAGCTCATTCAGCAGCAGAGACAATCACGATCTTAGCTCTTTTAGCAAGAAATGAGAAAAATGAGTTAGGAGACAAAGTAACGGTGTTCCTACATGAAGTTAGTGAGTCTCTCCTAGATTAGAGTTGAATAGCGTCCTAGCTCATTCAGCAACAGAGACAATCACGATCTTAGCTCTTTTAGCAAGAAATGCATTGAAAACAGTGTGCGTCTTATCATTGAGGTTGTCTTGTTAGGAAAATGAGTTAGGAGACAAAGTAACGGTGTTCCTACATGAAGTTAGTGAGTCTCTCCTAGATTAGAGTTGAATAGCGTCCTAGCTCATTCAGCAACAGAGACAATCACGATCTTAGCTCTTTTAGCAAGAAATGCATTGAAAACAGTGTGCGTCTTATCATTGAGGTTGTCTTGTTAGGAAAATGAGTTAGGAGACAAAGTAACGGTGTTCCTACATGAAGTTAGTGAGTCTCTCCTAGATTAGAGTTGAATAGCGTCCTAGCTCATTCAGCAACAGAGACAATCACGATCTTAGCTCTTTTAGCAAGAAATGCATTGAAAACAGTGTGCGTCTTATCATTGAGGTTGTCTTGTTAGGAAAATGAGTTAGGAGACAAAGTAACGGTGTTCCTACATGAAGTTAGTGAGTCTCTCTTAGATTAGAGTTGAATAGCGTCCTAGCTCATTCAGCAACAGAGACAATCACGATCTTAGCTCTTTTAGCAAGAAATGCATTGAAAACAGTGTGCGTCTTATCATTGAGGTTGTCTTGTTAGGAAAATGAGTTAGGAGACAAAGTAACGGTGTTCCTACATGAAGTTAGTGAGTCTCTCTTAGATTAGAGTTGAATAGCGTCCTAGCTCATTCAGCAACAGAGACAATCACGATCTTAGCTCCTATAGCAAGAAATGAGGAAAATGAGTTAGGAGACAAAGTAACGGTGTTCCTACATGAAGTTAGTGAGTCTCTCCTAGATTAAAGTTGAATAGCGTCCTAGCTCATTCAGCAACAGAGACAATCACGATCTTAGCTCTTTTAGCAAGAAATGCATTGAAAACAGTGTGCGTCTTATCATTGAGGTTGTCTTGTTAGGAAAATGAGTTAGGAGACAAAGTAACGGTGTTCCTACATGAAGTTAGTGAGTCTCTCCTAGATTAGAGTTGAATAGCGTCCTAGCTCATTCAGCAACAGAGACAATCACGATCTTAGCTCTTTTAGCAAGAAATGAGGAAAATGAGTTAGGAGACAAAGTAACGGTGTTCCTACATGAAGTTAGTGAGTCTCTCTTAGATTAGAGTTGAATAGCGTCCTAGCTCATTCAGCAACAGAGACAATCACGATCTTAGCTCTTTTAGCAAGAAATGCATTGAAAACAGTGTGCGTCTTATCATTGAGGTTGCCTTGTTAGGAAAATGAGTTAGGAGACAAAGTAACGGTGTCCCTACATGAAGTTAGTGAGTCTCTCCTAGATTAGAGTTGAATAGCGTCCTAGCTCATTCAGCAACAGAGACAATCACGATCTTAGCTCTTTTAGCAAGAAATGCATTGAAAACAGTGTGCGTCTTATCATTGAGGTTGTCTTGTTAGGAAAATGAGTTAGGAGACAAAGTAACGGTGTTCCTACATGAAGTTAGTGAGTCTCTCTTAGATTAGAGTTGAATAGCGTCCTAGCTCATTCAGCAACAGAGACAATCACGATCTTAGCTCTTTTAGCAAGAAATGAGAAAAATGAGTTAGGAGACAAAGTAACGGTGTTCCTACATGAAGTTAGTGAGTCTCTCCTAGATTAAAGTTGAATAGCGTCCTAGCTCATTCAGCAACAGAGACAATCACGATCTCAGCTCTTTTAGCAAGAAATGCATTGAAAACAGTGTGCGTCTTATCATTGAGGTTGTCTTGTTAGGAAAATGAGTTAGGAGACAAAGTAACGGTGTTCCTACATGAAGTTAGTGAGTCTCTCTTAGATTAGAGTTGAATAGCGTCCTAGCTCATTCAGCAACAGAGGCAATCACGATCTTAGCTCTTTTAGCAAGAAATGAGGAAAATGAGTTAGGAGACAAAGCAACGGTGTTCCTACATGAAGTTAGTGAGTCTCTCCTAGATTAGAGTTGAATAGCGTCCTAGCTCATTCAGCAACAGAGACAATCACGATCTTAGCTCTTTTAGCAAGAAATGCATTGAAAACAGTGTGCGTCTTATCATTGAGGTTGTCTTGTTAGGAAAATGAGTTAGGAGACAAAGTAACGGTGTTCCTACATGAAGTTAGTGAGTCTCTCTTAGATTAGAGTTGAATAGCGTCCTAGCTCATTCAGCAACAGAGACAATCACGATCTTAGCTCTTTTAGCAAGAAATGAGGAAAATGAGTTAGGAGACAAAGTAACGGTGTTCCTACATGAAGTTAGTGAGTCTCTCCTAGATTAGAGTTGAATAGCGTCCTAGCTCATTCAGCAACAGAGACAATCACGATCTTAGCTCTTTTAGCAAGAAATGCATTGAAAACAGTGTGCGTCTTATCATTGAGGTTGTCTTGTTAGGAAAATGAGTTAGGAGACAAAGTAACGGTGTTCCTACATGAAGTTAGTGAGTCTCTCCTAGATTAGAGTTGAATAGCGTCCTAGCTCATTCAGCAACAGAGACAATCACGATCTTAGCTCTTTTAGCAAGAAATGCATTGAAAACAGTGTGCGTCTTATCATTGAGGTTGTCTTGTTAGGAAAATGAGTTAGGAGACAAAGTAACGGTGTTCCTACATGAAGTTAGTGAGTCTCTCTTAGAATAGAGTTGAATAGCGTCCTAGCTCATTCAGCAACAGAGACAATCACGATCTTAGCTCTTTTAGCAAGAAATGCATTGAAAACAGTGTGCGTCTTATCATTGAGGTTGTCTTGTTAGGAAAATGAGTTAGGAGACAAAGTAACGGTGTTCCTACATGAAGTTAGTGAGTCTCTCTTAGATTAGAGTTGAATAGCGTCCTAGCTCATTCAGCAACAGAGACAATCACGATCTTAGCTCCTATAGCAAGAAATGAGGAAAATGAGTTAGGAGACAAAGTAACGGTGTTCCTACATGAAGTTAGTGAGTCTCTCCTAGATTAAAGTTGAATAGCGTCCTAGCTCATTCAGCAACAGAGACAATCACGATCTTAGCTCTTTTAGCAAGAAATGCATTGAAAACAGTGTGCGTCTTATCATTGAGGTTGTCTTGTTAGGAAAATGAGTTAGGAGACAAAGTAACGGTGTTCCTACATGAAGTTAGTGAGTCTCTCCTAGATTAGAGTTGAATAGCGTCCTAGCTCATTCAGCAACAGAGACAATCACGATCTTAGCTCTTTTAGCAAGAAATGAGGAAAATGAGTTAGGAGACAAAGTAACGGTGTTCCTACATGAAGTTAGTGAGTCTCTCCTAGATTAGAGTTGAATAGCGTCCTAGCTCATTCAGCAACAGAGACAATCACGATCTTAGCTCTTTTATCAAGAAATGCATTGAAAACAGTGTGCGTCTTATCAATGAGGTTGTCTTGTTAGAAAAATGAGTTAGGAGACAAAGTAACGGTGTTCCTACATGAAGTTAGTGAGTCTCTCTTAGATTAGAGTTGAATAGCGTCCTAGCTCATTCAGCAACAGAGACAATCACGATCTTAGCTCCTATAGCAAGAAATGAGGAAAATGAGTTAGGAGACAAAGTAACGGTGTTCCTACATGAAGTTAGTGAGTCTCTCCTAGATTAAAGTTGAATAGCGTCCTAGCTCATTCAGCAACAGAGACAATCACGATCTTAGCTCTTTTAGCAAGAAATGCATTGAAAACAGTGTGCGTCTTATCATTGAGGTTGTCTTGTTAGGAAAATGAGTTAGGAGACAAAGTAACGGTGTTCCTACATGAAGATAGTGAGTCACTCCTAGATTAGAGTTGAATAGCGTCCTAGCTCATTCAGCAACAGAGACAATCACGATCTTAGCTCTTTTAGCAAGAAATGCATTGAAAACAGTGTGCGTCTTTTCATTGAGGTTGTCTTGTTAGGAAAATGAGTTAGGAGACAAAGTAACGGTGTTCCTACATGAAGTTAGTGAGTCTCTCTTAGATTAGAGTTGAATAGCGTCCTAGCTCATTCAGCAACAGAGACAATCACGATCTTAGCTCTTTTAGCAAGAAATGCATTGAAAACAGTGTGCGTCTTATCATTGAGGTTGTCTTGTTAGGAAAATGAGTTAGGAGACAAAGTAACGGTGTTCCTACATGAAGTTAGTGAGTCTCTCTTAGATTAGAGTTGAATAGCGTCCTAGCTCATTCAGCAACAGAGACAATCACGATCTTAGCTCCTATAGCAAGAAATGAGGAAAATGAGTTAGGAGACAAAGTAACGGTGTTCCTACATGAAGTTAGTGAGTCTCTCCTAGATTAAAGTTGAATAGCGTCCTAGCTCATTCAGCAACAGAGACAATCACGATCTTAGCTCTTTTAGCAAGAAATGCATTGAAAACAGTGTTCGTCTTATCATTGAGGTTGTCTTGTTAGGAAAATGAGTTAGGAGACAAAGTAACGGTGTTCCTACATGAAGTTAGTGAGTCTCTCCTAGATTAGAGTTGAATAGCGTCCTAGCTCATTCAGCAACAGAGACAATCACGATCTTAGCTCTTTTAGCAAGAAATGAGGAAAATGAGTTAGGAGACAAAGTAACGGTGTTCCTACATGAAGTTAGTGAGTCTCTCCTAGATTAGAGTTGAATAGCGTCCTAGCTCATTCAGCAACAGAGACAATCACGATCTTAGCTCTTTTAGCAAGAAATGCATTGAAAACAGTGTGCGTCTTATCATTGAGGTTGTCTTGTTAGGAAAATGAGTTAGGAGACAAAGTAACGGTGTTCCTACATGAAGTTAGTGAGTCTCTCTTAGATTAGAGTTGAATAGCGTCCTAGCTCATTCAGCAACAGAGACAATCACGATCTTAGCTCCTATAGCAAGAAATGAGGAAAATGAGTTAGGAGACAAAGTAACGGTGTTCCTACATGAAGTTAGTGAGTCTCTCCTAGATTAAAGTTGAATAGCGTCCTAGCTCATTCAGCAACAGAGACAATCACGATCTTAGCTCTTTTAGCAAGAAATGCATTGAAAACAGTGTGCGTCTTATCATTGAGGTTGTCTTGTTAGGAAAATGAGTTAGGAGACAAAGTAACGGTGTTCCTACATGAAGTTAGTGAGTCTCTCCTAGATTAGAGTTGAATAGCGTCCTAGCTCATTCAGCAACAGAGACAATCACGATCTTAGCTCTTTTAGCAAGAAATGAGGAAAATGAGTTAGGAGACAAAGTAACGGTGTTCCTACATGAAGTTAGTGAGTCTCTCCTAGATTAGAGTTGAATAGCGTCCTAGCTCATTCAGCAACAGAGACAATCACGATCTTAGCTCTTTTAGCAAGAAATGCTTTGAAAACAGTGTGCGTCTTATCATTGAGGTTGTCTTGTTAGGAAAATGAGTTAGGAGACAAAGTAACGGTGTTCCTACATGAAGTTAGTGAGTCTCTCTTAGATTAGAGTTGAATAGCGTCCTAGCTCATTCAGCAACAGAGACAATCACGATCTTAGCTCCTATAGCAAGAAATGAGGAAAATGAGTTAGGAGACAAAGTAACGGTGTTCCTACATGAAGTTAGTGAGTGTCTCCTAGATTAGAGTTGAATAGCGTCCTAGCTCATTCAGCAACAGAGACAATCACGATCTTAGCTCTTTTAGCAAGAAATGCATTGAAAACAGTGTGCGTCTTATCATTAAGGTTGTCTTGTTAGGAAAATGAGTTAGGAGACAAAGTAACGGTGTTCCTACATGAAGTTAGTGAGTCTCTCCTAGATTAGAGTTGAATAGCGTCCTAGCTCATTCAGCAACAGAGACAATCACGATCTTAGCTCTTTTAGCAAGAAATGCATTGAAAACAGTGTGCGTCTTATCATTGAGGTTGTCTTGTTAGGAAAATGAGTTAGGAGACAAAGTAACGGTGTTCCTACATGAAGTTAGTGAGTCTCTCTTAGATTAGAGTTGAATAGCGTCCTAGCTCATTCAGCAACAGAGACAATCACGATCTTAGCTCTTTTAGCAAGAAATGCATTGAAAACAGTGTGCGTCTTATCATTGAGGTTGTCTTGTTAGGAAAATGAGTTAGGAGACAAAGTAACGGTGTTCCTACATGAAGTTAGTGAGTCTCTCTTAGATTAGAGTTGAATAGCGTCCTAGCTCATTCAGCAACAGAGACAATCACGATCTTAGCTCCTATAGCAAGAAATGAGGAAAATGAGTTAGGAGACAAAGTAACGGTGTTCCTACATGAAGTTAGTGAGTCTCTCCTAGATTAAAGTTGAATAGCGTCCTAGCTCATTCAGCAACAGAGACAATCACGATCTTAGCTCTTTTAGCAAGAAATGCATTGAAAACAGTGTGCGTCTTATCATTGAGGTTGTCTTGTTAGGAAAATGAGTTAGGAGACAAAGTAACGGTGTTCCTACATGAAGTTAGTGAGTCTCTCCTAGATTAGAGTTGAATAGCGTCCTAGCTCATTCAGCAACAGAGACAATCACGATCTTAGCTCTTTTAGCAAGAAATGAGGAAAATGAGTTAGGAGACAAAGTAACGGTGTTCCTACATGAAGTTAGTGAGTCTCTCTTAGATTAGAGTTGAATAGCGTCCTAGCTCATTCAGCAACAGAGACAATCACGATCTTAGCTCTTTTAGCAAGAAATGCATTGAAAACAGTGTGCGTCTTATCATTGAGGTTGCCTTGTTAGGAAAATGAGTTAGGAGACAAAGTAACGGTGTCCCTACATGAAGTT
Organism: Engystomops pustulosus; assembly: GCF_040894005.1. Classification (NCBI taxonomy): domain Eukaryota; kingdom Metazoa; phylum Chordata; class Amphibia; order Anura; family Leptodactylidae; genus Engystomops; species Engystomops pustulosus. The sequence continues at coordinate 2,782 of NW_027285493.1, read as the reverse complement.
AGTGAGTCTCTCCTAGATTAGAGTTGAATAGCGTCCTAGCTCATTCAGCAACAGAGACAATCACGATCTTAGCTCTTTTAGCAAGAAATGAGGAAAATGAGTTAGGAGACAAAGTAACGGTGTTCCTACATGAAGTTAGTGAGTCTCTCTTAGATTAGAGTTGAATAGCGTCCTAGCTCATTCAGCAACAGAGACAATCACGATCTTAGCTCTTTTAGCAAGAAATGAGAAAAATGAGTTAGGAGACAAAGTAACGGTGTTCCTACATGAAGTTAGTGAGTCACTCCTAGATTAGAGTTGAATAGCGTCCTAGCTCATTCAGCAACAGAGACAATCACGATCTTAGCTCTTTTAGCAAGAAATGCATTGAAAACAGTGTGCGTCTTATCATTGAGGTTGTCTTGTTAGGAAAATGAGTTAGGAGACAAAGTAACGGTGTTCCTACATGAAGTTAGTGAGTCTCTCTTAGATTAGAGTTGAATAGCGTCCTAGCTCATTCAGCAACAGAGACAATCACGATCTTAGCTCTTTTAGCAAGAAATGCATTGAAAACAGTGTGCGTCTTATCATTGAGGTTGTCTTGTTAGGAAAATGAGTTAGGAGACAAAGTAACGGTGTTCCTACATGAAGTTAGTGAGTCTCTCTTAGATTAGAGTTGAATAGCGTCCTAGCTCATTCAGCAACAGAGACAATCACGATCTTAGCTCTTTTAGCAAGAAATGCATTGAAAACAGTGTGCGTCTTATCATTGAGGTTGTCTTGTTAGGAAAATGAGTTAGGAGACAAAGTAACGGTGTTCCTACATGAAGTTAGTGAGTCTCTCCTAGATTAGAGTTGAATAGCGTCCTAGCTCATTCAGCAACAGAGACAATCACGATCTTAGCTCTTTTAGCAAGAAATGAGGAAAATGAGTTAGGAGACAAAGTAACGGTGTTCCTACATGAAGTTAGTGAGTCTCTCCTAGATTAGAGTTGAATAGCGTCCTAGCTCATTCAGCAACAGAGACAATCACGATCTTAGCTCTTTTAGCAAGAAATGCATTGAAAACAGTGTGCGTCTTATCATTGAGGTTGTCTTGTTAGGAAAATGAGTTAGGAGACAAAGTAACGGTGTTCCTACATGAAGTTAGTGAGTCTCTCCTAGATTAGAGTTGAATAGCGTCCTAGCTCATTCAGCAACAGAGACAATCACGATCTTAGCTCTTTTAGCAAGAAATGCATTGAAAACAGTGTGCGTCTTATCATTGAGGTTGTCTTGTTAGGAAAATGAGTTAGGAGACAAAGTAACGGTGTTCCTACATGAAGTTAGTGAGTCTCTCTTAGATTAGAGTTGAATAGCGTCCTAGCTCATTCAGCAACAGAGACAATCACGATCTTAGCTCTTTTAGCAAGAAATGAGGAAAATGAGTTAGGAGACAAAGTAACGGTGTTCCTACATGAAGTTAGTGAGTCTCTCCTAGATTAGAGTTGAATAGCGTCCTAGCTCATTCAGCAACAGAGACAATCACGATCTTAGCTCTTTTAGCAAGAAATGCATTGAAAACAGTGTGCGTCTTATCATTGAGGTTGTCTTGTTAGGAAAATGAGTTAGGAGACAAAGTAACGGTGTTCCTACATGAAGTTAGTGAGTCTCTCTTAGATTAGAGTTGAATAGCGTCCTAGCTCATTCAGCAGCAGAGACAATCACGATCTTAGCTCTTTTAGCAAGAAATGAGAAAAATGAGTTAGGAGACAAAGTAACGGTGTTCCTACATGAAGTTAGTGAGTCTCTCCTAGATTAAAGTTGAATAGCGTCCTAGCTCATTCAGCAACAGAGACAATCACGATCTTAGCTCTTTTAGCAAGAAATGCATTGAAAACAGTGTGCGTCTTATCATTGAGGTTGTCTTGTTAGGAAAATGAGTTAGGAGACAAAGTAACGGTGTTCCTACATGAAGTTAGTGAGTCTCTCTTAGATTAGAGTTGAATAGCGTCCTAGCTCATTCAGCAACAGAGACAATCACGATCTTAGCTCTTTTAGCAAGAAATGAGGAAAATGAGTTAGGAGACAAAGTAACGGTGTTCCTACATGAAGTTAGTGAGTCTCTCCTAGATTAGAGTTGAATAGCGTCCTAGCTCATTCAGCAACAGAGACAATCACGATCTTAGCTCTTTTAGCAAGAAATGCATTGAAAAAAGTGTGCGTCTTATCATTGAGGTTGTCTTGTTAGGAAAATGAGTTAGGAGACAAAGTAACGGTGTTCCTACATGAAGTTAGTGAGTCTCTCTTAGATTAGAGTTGAATAGCGTCCTAGCTCATTCAGCAACAGAGACAATCACGATCTTAGCTCTTTTAGCAAGAAATGAGGAAAATGAGTTAGGAGACAAAGTAACGGTGTTCCTACATGAAGTTAGTGAGTCTCTCCTAGATTAGAGTTGAATAGCGTCCTAGCTCATTCAGCAACAGAGACAATCACGATCTTAGCTCTTTTAGCAAGAAATGCATTGAAAACAGTGTGCTTCTTATCATTGAGGTTGTCTTGTTAGGAAAATGAGTTAGGAGACAAAGTAACGGTGTTCCTACATGAAGTTAGTGAGTCTCTCCTAGATTAGAGTTGAATAGCGTCCTAGCTCATTCAGCAACAGAGACAATCACGATCTTAGCTCTTTTAGCAAGAAATGCATTGAAATTAGTGTGCGTCTTATCATTGAGGTTGTCTTGTTAGGAAAATGAGTTAGGAGACAAAGTAACGGTGTTCCTACATGAAGTTAGTGATGAAGTTAGTGAGTCTCTCTTAGATTAG
>NW_027285492.1:35000-46419 GCF_040894005.1 Engystomops pustulosus | reverse complement strand
GAGCTCCTACTTCCATGGGCACTATACCTCTCGGGGACTTAGAGCCAAGTGTCTTCACCCTTTGGAGGTAGTAGCTCCTACTTCCATGGGCATTATTCCTCCCCGGACCTCCTGCCAAGTGTGGCCGGGGAACAGTGACTCTTGTTCGGATAGGCCAAGTGGCTTCTCCCGCTGACTTGCCCCTTTGGAAGTAGGAGCTCCTACTTCCATGGGCATTATTCCTCCCCGGGACCTACTGCCAAGTGTGGCCGGGGAACAGTGACTCTTGGCCGGATAGGCCAAGTGGCTTCTCCCGCTGACTTGACCCTTTGGAAGTAGGAGCTCCTACTTCCATGGGCATTATTCCTCCCCGGGACCTACTGCCAAGTGTGGCCGGGGAACAGTGACTCTTGCCTGGGTAGGCCAAGTGGCTTCTCCCGCTGACTTGCCCCTTTGGAAGTAGGAGCTCCTACTTCCATGGGCATTATTCCTCCCCGGGACCTACTGCCAAGAGTGGCCGGGGACAGTGACATGTGGCCGGATAGGCCAAGTGGCTTCTCCCGCTGACTTGCCCCTTTGGAAGTAGGAGCTCCTACTTCCATGGGCATTATTCCTCCCCGGGACCTACTGCCAAGTGTGGCCGGGGAACAGTGACTCTTGGCCGTATATGCCAAGTGGCTTCTCCCGCTGACTTGCCCCTTTGGAAGTAGGAGCTCCTACTTCCATGGGCATTATTCCTCTCCGGGACCTACTGCCAAGTGTGGCCGGGGAACAGTGACTCTTGGCCGGATAGGCCAAGTGGCTTCTCCCGCTGACTTGACCCTTTGGAAGTAGGAGCTCTTACTTCCATGGGCACTATACCTCTCGTGGACTTAGAGCCAAGTGTCTTCACTCTTTGGAGGTAGTAGCTCCTACTTCCATGGGCATTATTCCTCCCCCGGGACCTACTGCCAAGTGTGGCCGGGGGACAGTGACATGTGGCCGGATAGGCCAAGTGGCTTCTCCCGCTGACTTGCCCCTTTGGAAGTAGGAGCTCTTACTTCCATGGGCATTATTCCTCCCCGGGACCTACAGCCAAGTGTGGCCGGGGAACAGTGACTCTTGGACGGATAGGCCAAGTGGCTGCTCCCGCTGACTTGCCCCTTTGGAAGTAGGAGCTCCTACTTCCATGGGCATTATTCCTCCCCGGGACCTACTGCCAAGTGTGGCCGGGGAACAGTGACTCTTGGCCGGATAGGCCAAGTGGCTGCTCCCGCTGACTTGCCCCTTTGGAAGTAGGAGCTCCTACTTCCATGGGCATTATTCCTCCCCGGGACTTGCCGCCAAGTCTGGCCGGGGGACAGTGACACTTGGCCGGGTAGGCGAAGTGGCTTCTCCCGCTGACTTGCCCCTTTGGAAGTAGGAGCTCTTACTTCCATGGGCATTATACCTCTCGAAGACTTAGAGCCAAGTGAGCTCCTACTTCCATGGGCATTATTCCTCCCCGGGACTTGCCGCCAAGTCTGGCCGGGGGACAGTGACACTTGGCCGGGTAGGCGAAGTGGCTTCTCCCGCTGACTTGCCCCTTCGGAAGTAGGAGCTCCTACTTCCATGGGCATTATTCCTCCCCGGGACTTGCCGCCAAGTCTGGCCGGGGGACAGTGACACTTGGCCGGGTAGGCGAAGTGGCTTCTCCCGCTGACTTGCCCCTTTGGAAGTAGGAGCTCTTACTTCCATGGGCATTATACCTCTCGAAGACTTAGAGCCAAGTGAGCTCCTACTTCCATGGGCATTATTCCTCCCCGGGACCTACTGCCAAGTGTGGCCGGGGAACAGTGACTCTTGGCCGGATAGGCCAAGTGGCTTCTCCCGCTGACTTGCCCCTATGGAAGTAGGAGCTCTTACTTCCATGGGCATTATTCCTCCCCGGGACCTACTGCCAAGTGTGGCCGGGAACAGTGACTCTTGGCCGGATAGGCCAAGTGGCTTCTCCCGCTGACTTGCCCCTTTGGAAGTAGGAGCTCTTACTTCCATGGTCATTATTCCTCCCCGGGACCTACTGCCAAGTGTGGCCGGGGAACAGTGACTCTTGGCCGGATAGGCCAAGTGGCTTCTCCCGCTGACTTGCCCCTTTGGAAGTAGGAGCTCCTACTTCCATGGGCATTATTCCTCCCCGGGACCTACTGCCAAGTGTGGCCGGGGAACAGTGACTCTTGCCTGGGTAGGCCAAGTGGCTTCTCCCGCTGACTTGCCCCTTTGGAAGTAGGAGCTCCTACTTCCATGGGCATTATTCCTCCCCGGGACCTACTGCCAAGTGTGGCCGGGGAACAGTGACTCTTGGCCGGATAGAACTAGTGGCTTCTTCCGCTGACTTGCCCCTTTGGAAGTAGGAGCTCCTACTTCCATGGGCATTATTCCTCCCCGGGACCTACAGCCAAGCTTGGCCGGGGGACAGTGACATGTGGCCGGATAGGCCAAGTGGCTTCTCCCGCTGACTTGCCCCTATGGAAGTAGGAGCTCTTACTTCCATGGGCAGTATACCTCTCGAGGACTTAGAGCCAAGTGTCTTCACCCTTTGGAGGTAGTAGCTCCTACTTCCATGGGCATTATTCCTCCCCGGGACCTACTGCCAAGTGTGGCCGGGGGACAGTGACATGTGGCCGGATAGGCCAAGTGGCTTCTCCCGCTGACTTGCCCCTTTGGAAGTAGGAGCTCTTACTTCCATGGGCATTATTCCTCCCCGGGACCTACAGCCAAGTGTGGCCGGGGAACAGTGACTCTTGGACGGATAGGCCAAGTGGCTGCTCCCGCTGACTTGCCCCTTTGGAAGTAGGAGCTCCTACTTCCATGGGCATTATTCCTCCCCGGGACCTACTGCCAAGTGTGGCCGGGGAACAGTGACTCTTGGCCGGATAGGCCAAGTGGCTGCTCCCGCTGACTTGCCCTTTGGAAGTAGGAGCTCTTACTTCCATGGGCATTATTCCTCCCCGGGACCTACTGCCAAGTGTGGCCGGGGGACAGTGACATGTGGCCGGATAGGCCAAGTGGCTTCTCCCGCTGACTTGCCCCTTTGGAAGTAGGAGCTCTTACTTCCATGGGCATTATTCCTCCCCGGGACCTACTGCCAAGTGTTGCCGGGGGACAGTGACATGTGGCCGGATAGCCCAAGTGGCTTCTCCCGCTGACTTGCCCCTTTGGAAGTAGGAGCTCCTACTTCCATGGGCATTATTCCTCCCCGGGACCTCCTGCCAAGTGTGGCCGGGGAACAGTGACTCTTGGCCGGATAGGCCAAGTGGCTTCTCCCGCTGACTTGCCCCTTTGGAAGTAGGAGCTCCTACTTCCATGGGCATTATTCCTCCCCGGACCTACTGCCAAGTGTGGCCGGGGAACAGTGACTCTTGGCCGGATAGGCCAAGTTGCTTCTCCCGCTTACTTTCCCCTTTGGAAGTAGGAGCTCCTACTTCCATGGGCATTATTCCTCCCGGGACCTACTGCCAAGTGTGGCCGGGGAACAGTGACTCTTGGCCGGATAGGCCAAGTGGCTTCTCCCGCTGACTTGACCCTTTGGAAGTAGGAGCTCCTACTTCCATGGGCATTATTCCTCCCCGGGACCTCCTGCCAAGTGTGGCCGGGGAACAGTGACTCTTGGCCGGATAGGCCAAGTTGCTTCTCCCGCTGACTTGCCCCTTTGGAAGTAGGAGCTCCTACTTCCATGGGCACTATACCTCTCGGGGACTTAGAGCCAAGTGTCTTCACCCTTTGGAGGTAGTAGCTCCTACTTCCATGGGCATTATTCCTCCCCGGGACCTCCTGCCAAGTGTGGCCGGGGAACAGTGACTCTTGTTCGGATAGGCCAAGTCACTTCTCCGCTGACTTGCCCCTTTGGAAGTAGGAGCTCCTACTTCCATGGGCATTATTCCTCCCCGGGACCTACTGCCAAGTGTGACCGGGGAACAGTGACTCTTGGCCGGATAGGCCAAGTGGCTTCTCCCGCTGACTTGACCCTTTGGAAGTAGGAGCTCCTACTTCCATGGGCATTATTCCTCCCCGGGACCTACTGCCAAGTGTGGCCGGGGAACAGTGACTCTTGCCTGGGTAGGCCAAGTGGCTTCTCCCGCTGACTTGCCCCTTTGGAAGTAGGAGCTCCTACTTCCATGGGCATTATTCCTCCCCGGGACCTACTGCCAAGAGTGGCCGGGGGACAGTGACATGTGGCCGGATAGGCCAAGTGGCTTCTCCCGCTGACTTGCCCCTTTGGAAGTAGGAGCTCCTACTTCCATGGGCATTATTCCTCCCCGGGACCTACTGCCAAGAGTGGCCGGGGGACAGTGACATGTGGCCGGATAGGCCAAGTGGCTTCTCCCGCTGACTTGCCCCTTTGGAAGTAGGAGCTCCTACTTCCATGGGCATTATTCCTCCCCGGGACCTACTGCCAAGTGTGGCCGGGGAACAGTGACTCTTGGCCGGATAGGCCAAGTGGCTTCTCCCGCTGACTTGCCCCTTTGGAAGTAGGAGCTCTTACTTCCATGGGCACTATACCTCTCGGGGACTTACAGCCAAGTGTCTTCACTCTTTGGAGGTAGTAGCTCCTACTTCCATGGGCATTATTCCTCCCGGGACCTACTGCCAAGTGTGGCCGGGGGACAGTGACATGTGGCCGGATAGGCCAAGTGGCTTCTCCCGCTGACTTGCCCCTTTGGAAGTAGGAGCTCTTACTTCCATGGGCATTATTCCTCCCCGGGACCTACAGCCAAGTGTGGCCGGGGAACAGTGACTCTTGGACGGATAGGCCAAGTGGCTGCTCCCGCTGACTTGCCCCTTTGGAAGTAGGAGCTCCTACTTCCATGGGCATTATTCCTCCCCGGGACCTACTACCAAGTGTGGCCGGGGAACAGTGACTCTTGGCCGGATAGGCCAAGTGGCTGCTCCCGCTGACTTGCCCCTTTGGAAGTAGGAGCTCTTACTTCCATGGGCATTATTCCTCCCCGGGACCTACTGCCAAGTGTGGCCGGGGGACAGTGACATGTGGCCGGTTAGGCCAAGTGGCTTCTCCCGCTGACTTGCCCCTTTGGAAGTAGGAGCTCTTACTTCCATGGGCATTATTCCTCCCCGGGACCTACTGCCAAGTGTGGCCGGGGGACAGTGACATGTGGCCGGATAGCCCAAGTGGCTTCTCCCGCTGACTTGCCCCTTTGGAAGTAGGAGCTCCTACTTCCATGGGCATTATTCCTCCCCGGGACCTACTGCCAAGTGTGGCCGGGGAACAGTGACTCTTGGCCGGATAGGCCAAGTGGCTTCTCCCGCTGACTTGCCCCTTTGGAAGTAGGAGCTCTTACTCCCATGGGCAGTATACCTCTCGGGGACTTAGAGCCAAGTGTCTTCACCCTTTGGAGGTAGTAGCTCCTACTTCCATGGGCATTATTCCTCCCCGGGACCTACTGCCAAGTGTTGCCGGGGAACAGTGACTCTTGGCCGGATAGAACTAGTGGCTTCTCCCGCTGACTTGCCCCTTTGGAAGTAGGAGCTCCTACTTCCATGGGCATTATTCCTCCCCGGGACCTACTGCCAAGTGTGGCCGGGGAACAGTGACTCTTGGCCGGATAGGCCAAGTGGCTTCTCCCGCTGACTTGCCCCTTTGGAAGTAGGAGCTCCTACTTCCATGGGCATTATTCCTCCCCGGGACCTACTGCCAAGTGTGGCCGGGGAACAGTGACTCTTGGCCGGATAGAACTAGTGGCTTCTTCCGCTGACTTGCCCCTTTGGAAGTAGGAGCTCCTACTTCCATGGGCATTATTCCTCCCCGGGACCTACAGCCAAGCTTGGCCGGGGGACAGTGACATGTGGCCGGATAGGCCAAGTGGCTTCTCCCGCTGACTTGCCCCTTTGGAAGTAGGAGCTCTTACTTCCATGGGCATTATTCCTCCCCGGGACCTACTGCCAAGTGTGGCCGGGGAACAGTGACTCTTGGCCGGATAGGCCAAGTGGCTTCTCCCGCTGACTTGCCCCTTTGGAGGTAGGAGCTCCTACTTCCATGGGCATTATTCCTCCCCGGGACCTACTGCCAAGTGTGGCCGGGGAACAGTGACTCTTGGCCGGGTAGGCCAAGTGGCTTCTCCCGCTGACTTGCCCCTTTGGAAGTAGGAGCTCCTACTTCCATGGGCATTATTCCTCCCCGGGACCTACTGCCAAGTGTGGCCGGGGAACAGTGACTCTTGGCCGGATAGGCCAAGTGGCTTCTCCCGCTGACTTGCCCCTTTGGAAGTAGGAGCTCCTACTTCCATGGGCATTATTCCTCCCCGGGACCTACTGCCAAGTGTGGCCGGGGAACAGTGACTCTTGGCCGGATAGAACTAGTGGCTTCTTCCGCTGACTTGCCCCTTTGGAAGTAGGAGCTCCTACTTCCATGGGCATTATTCCTCCCCGGGACCTACAGCCAAGCTTGGCCGGGGGACAGTGACATGTGGCCGGATAGGCCAAGTGGCTTCTCCCGCTGACCTGCCCCTTTGGAAGTAGGAGCTCTTACTTCCATGGGCATTATTCCTCCCCGGGACCTACTGCCAAGTGTGGCCGGGGAACAGTGACTCTTGGCCGGATAGGCCAAGTGGCTTCTCCCGCTGACTTGCCCCTTTGGAAGTAGGAGCTCCTACTTCCATGGGCATTATTCCTCCCCGGGACCTACAGCCAAGCTTGGCCGGGGGACAGTGACATGTGGCCGGATAGGCCAAGTGGCTTCTCCCGCTGACCTGCCCCTTTGGAAGTAGGAGCTCTTACTTCCATGGGCATTATTCCTCCCCGGGACCTACTGCCAAGTGTGGCCGGGGAACAGTGACTCTTGGCCGGGTAGGCCAAGTGGCTTCTCCCGCTGACTTGCCCCTTTGGAGGTAGGAGCTCCTACTTCCATGGGCATTATTCCTCCCCGGGACCTACTGCCAAGAGTGGCCGGGGAACAGTGACTCTTGGCCGGATAGGCCAAGTGGCTTCTCCCGCTGACTTGCCCCTTTGGAGGTAGTAGCTCCTACTTCCATGGGCATTATTCCTCCCCGGGACCTACTGCCAAGTGTGGCCGGGGAACAGTGACTCTTGGCCGTGTAGGCCAAGTGGCTTCTCCCGCTGACTTGCCCCTTTGGAAGTAGGAGCTCCTACTTCCATGGGCACTATTCCTCTCCGGGACCTACTGCCAAGTGTGGCCGGGGAACAGTGACTCTTGGCCGGATAGGCCAAGTGGCTTCTCCCGCTGACTTGCCCCTTTGGAAGTAGGAGCTCTTACTCCCATGGGCAGTATACCTCTCGGGGACTTAGAGCCAAGTGTCTTCACCCTTTGGAGGTGGTAGCTCCTACTTCCATGGGCATTATTCCTCCCCGGGACCTACTGCCAAGTGTGGCCGGGGAACAGTGACTCTTGGCCGGATAGAACTAGTGGCTTCTCCCGCTGACTTGCCCCTTTGGAAGTAGGAGCTCCTACTTCCATGGGCATTATTCCTCCCCGGGACCTATTGCCAAGTGTGGCCGGGGAACAGTGACTCTTGGCCGGATAGGCCAAGTGGCTTCTCCCGCTGACTTGCCCCTTTGGAAGTAGGAGCTCCTACTTCCATGGGCATTATTCCTCCCCGGGACCTACTGCCAAGTGTGGCCGGGGAACAGTGACTCTTGGCCGGGTAGGCCAAGCGGCTTCTCCCGCTGACTTGCCCCTTTGGAAGTAGGAGCTCCTACTTCCATGGGCATTATTCCTCCCCGGGACCTACTGCCAAGTGTGGCCGGGGAACAGTGACTCTTGGCCGGGTAGGCCAAGTGGCTTCTCCCGCTGACTTGCCCCTTTGGAAGTAGGAGCTCTTACTCCCATGGGCAGTATACCTCTCGGGGACTTAGAGCCAAGTGTCTTCACCCTTTGGAGGTAGTAGCTCCTACTTCCATGGGCATTATTCCTCCCCGGGACCTACTGCCAAGTGTAGCCGGGGAACAGTGACTCTTGGCCGGATAGAACTAGTGGCTTCTCCCGCTGACTTGCCCCTTTGGAAGTAGGAGCTCCTACTTCCATGGGCATTATTCCTCCCCGGGACCTATTGCCAAGTGTGGCCGGGGAACAGTGACTCTTGGCCGGATAGGCCAAGTGGCTTCTCCCGCTGACTTGCCCCTTTGGAAGTAGGAGCTCCTACTTCCATGGGCATTATTCCTCCCCGGGACCTACTGCCAAGTAAGGCCGGGGAACAGTGACTCTTGGCCGGATAGAACTAGTGGCTTCTTCCGCTGACTTGCCCCTTTGGAAGTAGGAGCTCCTACTTCCATGGGCATTATTCCTCCCCGGGACCTACAGCCAAGTGTGGCCGGGGGACAGTGACATGTGGCCGGATAGGCCAAGTGGCTTCTCCCGCTGACTTGCCCCTTTGGAAGTAGGAGCTCCTACTTCCATGGGCATTATTCCTCCCCGGGACCTACTGCCAAGTGTGGCCGGGGAACAGTGACTCTTGGCCGGGTAGGCCAAGTGGCTTCTCCCGCTGACTTTCCCCTTTGGAAGTAGGAGCTCCTACTTCCATGGGCATTATTCCTCCCCGGGACCTACTGCCAAGTGTGGCCGGGGAACAGTGACTCTTGGCCGGGTAGGCCAAGTGGCTTCTCCCGCTGACTTGCCCCTTTGGAAGTAGGAGCTCTTACTCCCATGGGCAGTATACCTCTCGGGGACTTAGAGCCAAGTGTCTTCACCCTTTTTAGGTAGTAGCTCCTACTTCCATGGGCATTATTCCTCCCCGGGACCTACTGCCAAGTGTAGCCGGGGAACAGTGACTCTTGGCCGGATAGAACTAGTGGCTTCTCCCGCTGACTTGCCCCTTTGGAAGTAGGAGCTCCTACTTCCATGGGCATTATTCCTCCCCGGGACCTACTGCCAAGAGTGGCCGGGGAACAGTGACTCTTGGCCGGATAGGCCAAGTGGCTTCTCCCGCTGACTTGCCCCTTTGGAAGAAGGAGCTCCTACTTCCATGGGCATTATTCCTCCCCGGGACCTACTGCCAAGTAAGGCCGGGGAACAGTGACTCTTGGCCGGATAGAACTAGTGGCTTCTTCCGCTGACTTGCCCCTTTGGAAGTAGGAGCTCCTACTTCCATGGGCATTATTCCTCCCCGGGACCTACAGCCAAGCTTGGCCGGGGGACAGTGACATGTGGCCGGATAGGCCAAGTGGCTTCTCCCGCTGACTTGCCCCTTTGGAGGTAGGAGCTCTTACTTCCATGGGCATTATTCCTCTCCGGGACCTACAGCCAAGTGTGGCCGGGGAACAGTGAAACTTGGCCGGATAGGCCAAGTGGCTGCTCCCGCTGACTTGCCCCTTTGGAAGTAGGAGCTCCTACTTCCATGGGCATTATTCCTCCCCGGGACCTATAGCCAAGTGTGGCCGGGGGACAGTGACATGTGGCCGGATAGGCCGAGCGGCTTCTCCCGCTGACGTCATCGCTTTGGAAGTAGGAGCTCCTACTTCCATGGGCTTGTTCCTCCCCGGGACTTGCCGCCAAGTCTGGCCGGGGGACAGTGACATGTGGCCGGATAGGCCAACTGGCTGCTCCCGCTGAGCCCCTACTTCCATGGGCTTGTTCGTCCCCCGGGACTTGCCGCCAAGTCTGGCCGGGGAACAGTGACATGCCGCCGGATTCGGCCGAGCGGCTGCTCCCGCTGACGTCATCGCTTTGGAAGTAGGAGCTCCTACTTCCATGGGCTTGTTCCTCCCCGGGACTTGCCGCCAAGTCTGGCCGGGGGACAGTGACATGTGGCCGGATAGGCCAACTGGCTGCTCCCGCTGAGCCCCTACTTCCATGGGCTTGTTCGTCCCCCGGGACTTGCCGCCAAGTCTGGCCGGGGAACAGTGACATGCCGCCGGATACGGCCGAGCGGCTGCTCCCGCTGACGTCATCGCTTTGGAAGTAGGAGCTCCTACTTCCATGGGCTTGTTCCTCCCCGGGACTTGCCGCCAAGTCTGGCCGGGGGACAGTGACATGTGGCCGGATAGGCCAACTGGCTGCTCCCGCTGAGCCCCTACTTCCATGGGCTTGTTCGTCCCCGGGACTTGCCGCCAAGTCTGGCCGGGGAACAGTGACATGCCGCCGGATACGGCCGAGCGGCTGCTCCCGCTGACGTCATCGCTTTGGAAGTCGGAGCTCCTACTTCCATGGGCTTGTTCCTCCCCGGGACTTGCCGCCAAGTCTGGCCGGGGGACAGTGACATGTGGCCGGATAGGCCAACTGGCTGCTCCCGCTGAGCCCCTACTTCCATGGGCTTGTTCGTCCCCGGGACTTGCCGCCAAGTCTGGCCGGGGAACAGTGACATGCCGCCGGATACGGCCGAGCGGCTGCTCCCGCTGACGTCATCGCTTTGGAAGTCGGAGCTCCTACTTCCATGGGCTTGTTCCTCCCCGGGACTTGCCGCCAAGTCTGGCCGGGGGACAGTGACATGTGGCCGGATAGGCCAACTGGCTGCTCCCGCTGAGCCCCTACTTCCATGGGCTTGTTCGTCCCCGGGACTTGCCGCCAAGTCTGGCCGGGGAACAGTGACATGCCGCCGGATACGGCCGAGCGGCTGCTCCCGCTGACGTCATCGCTTTGGAAGTCGGAGCTCCTACTTCCATGGGCTTGTTCCTCCCCGGGACTTGCCGCCAAGTCTGGCCGGGGGACAGTGACATGTGGCCGGATAGGCCAACTGGCTGCTCCCGCTGAGCCCCTACTTCCATGGGCTTGTTCGTCCCCGGGACTTGCCGCCAAGTCTGGCCGGGGAACAGTGACATGCCGCCGGATACGGCCGAGCGGCTGCTCCCGCTGACGTCATCACTTTGGAAGTCGGAGCTCCTACTTCCATGGGCTTGTTCCTCCCCGGGACTTGCCGCCAAGTCTGGCCGGGGGACAGTGACATGTGGCCGGATAGGCCAACTGGCTGCTCCCGCTGAGCCCCTACTTCCATGGGCTTGTTCGTCCCCGGGACTTGCCGCCAAGTCTGGCCGGGGAACAGTGACATGCCGCCGGATACGGCCGAGCGGCTGCTCCCGCTGACGTCATCACTTCGGAAGTCCATGCACGGGGCAAGGCTCGCACTCCAGGCGAGAACCAGCTCTGCGGGGCCGGCGGCGCGTGCTTGGCTGAACCCCCGTGACCAACGGGGGCTAGACGTCGGAGGCATGCCCGCAGAGGTGCACCCCTCGCCGGCCACACTCTCTGACATCCTCCGGCCACTTCTGCTCCGCGCCTACGTTCTACGCGGCTTATGTCTGCCACTGCACGGCACTCTATGTATGCTCTGCATCACTCGCCGCCCTTGCCCAATGATCCATGACTTTATGCTTTGTGTGCTGCCCGCGGGCCTGCTGGCTCTCGCCAATGACGGAGGCACACTGCTCTCTCCGGCTCTCGCTCTCGGGGCATGCCGGCACACGCGCGCCCCCTTCTACTGCGCTCGCTACACGGCTACACGCAGCGAAGCCCCCTGCT
>NW_027285492.1:0-25000 GCF_040894005.1 Engystomops pustulosus | reverse complement strand
CGAAACTGTCAGCTCACCATGGGCTCGACGTCCGTGGGTCGGGGAGTTGAGCGCTTACGCGCGGCGGGACCTTATAACCTGCAGCGGCTGAGGAGCGAAGATTTCCAGGGTGGGCCCCCGGGGATGCCATACCCCGAGCAGCCTGTCGGCCCCGCTCCTAGCACGCTGGCAAGCAATGGAGTCTTCCCCGCGGCAGCCACCGCCCTCGCCCTAGCCTCGCCGTCGGTCGATGAAGAACGTCGTTCGCCCTCCTCTGGCTCGGGATTTGGAAACGGCCTGGCCTTCGCCTACTCCGTCGGGCAACTGCCTTCCGCCAGCCCCTTCCCTCGAATCCCCTTCTTCCATTTTAGACCCGATCAGGGGATTGGTCAGCCCAGCCCTGGGGTAAGAAGAGGGGTTGGGGTCGGTTCGGCTTCGGGTGCCCCGCTCGGCCAAAGTTTCCCCTCGCTTTGGAAGCACGCGAGGTCGCGGAGGGTGTCGGGGTTATTTTTTCGGCTCCCTGGCTTCGCGGGAGCGGCCTTCGGCTAGGGCCGAGGCCGTCCGGCCCGCGCAGATTTGGACCGGGGTCCGGGGCGAGTACCTGCCTCTCTCACGAAGGGAGTGTCACCGGTAAGAAGCCTCTTCCCACGTCTGCTTGCCGACTTACGCTCGCCCCGACGAGAGGCCCAACCGAAAGAGTGGAAAGGGGCAGAGATTTCCAGGGTCGCCCCACCAGGGATGCAATACCCCAGTGCAGACTGTCGGCCCTGCCCCGAACCTACTCGGTGGTTTGAAGGTTAACCTCTTGGGGAAAAGCAGCGATTCGCCTCGCGGTGCGTGCCTCCGCGGATCTAAACCCCCTCGATCGATGTGGGGCCAGAGGACCCCTTTTCCCCGTACGAAACGGCCGGCTCACCATGGGCTCGACATCCGTGGGTCGGAGAGTTGAGCGCTTACGCGCGGCGGGACCTTATAACCTGCAGCGGCTGAGGAGCGAAGATTTCCAGGGTGGGCCCCCGGGGATGCCATACCCCGAGCAGCCAGTCGGCCCCGCTCCTAGCGCGCTGACGAGCAATGGAGTCTTCCCCGCGGCAGCCACCGCCCTCGCCTCGCCGTCGGTCGATGAAGAGCCGAGTTCGCCCTCCTCTGCTCGGGACTCGGAAACGGCCTGGCCTTCGCCTACTCCGTCGGGCAACTGCCTTCCGCCAGCCCCTTCCCTCGAATCCCCTTCTTCCATTTTAGACCCGATCAGGGGATTGGTCAGCCCAGCCCTGGGGTAGGAAGAGGGGTTGGGGTCGGTTCGGCTTCCGGTGCCCCCGCTCGGCCAAAGGTCCCCTCGCTTTGGAAGCAGAGGGTGCCGGGGTTATTTTCGGCTTGACGCCTAGTCCGGTCCCTGCCGGTTCCCGTGGAGGCCCGCGGTCAAAACCAGCTCCCCGGCTGTCGGAGCCGGAGCCCCGCAGCCCGAGCGGACGCACCGAGTCCCTCATGTAAGGGATAGCCGCCCCTACGGAACGGCCCGGACTGGGACCAGGCACCCCCAGGCGCCGAAGGGGTGGGTCGGCCGTGTTGCCGAAGCTTAGCCGGCGCTGATGACCGCAGCCCCTAACGATGCCCACAGGCGGGGGAGCCAAGGAGGGCACTAGGAAGACGTGGCGGGGTCGGACGGCTCAATTTCCAGGGTGGGACCCCGGGGGTTCAGTACCCCGGGCATCCGGTCGGTTTCGCCGGCGCGACCCCAAGCCTTCCACGGCCCCCTTCGTGGGTGCAGGGATACCGTGCAGGGTGCAGGCTTAGACGCCAATTCCCCAGAAGTTTTAGGGATAGGGTTTGTCCGGGCGCCACCGCAGCGACAACCTCGCAAGAAGCTCTCTTCCACAAAAGCACGGGCAACGTTCGTGTGCGAGTGTTGGTCTCCCATGGTCTACCGACTCCCCCGGGCGGCCCAAGCGTTACGCCCACGGCCGGGCCCTCGAGCAGGCGCACCCCTGGTGCCTCTCGTAAGGGAAGGCTACGGTCCTCAACCCCTCGTATGGCGGGGAGGGCGCATTTGAAACGCTAAAGGACGAGCCCTGTTCGGGACCTGGCGGGGATCCGCGGATTGGCGAGAGGGATGGGTCTGCCGTTGGTCAGAGGGGACGCACCCCTGGGACGCAGTTTGGCATTAGCGACCGATGGCCCATCTACGACCATGTACTCCGGGAGCGCCAAGGAGGACGCGGGTGGGCTTTGGGGGCAGACTCAATTTCCAGGGTCTGGGCGCCGGGGGTGCAATACCCTTAAGCGCTCATGTCGGTTTCGTCTGCCGCCCGCCTCTGGCCCGGCTCCTAGTGACGGGTGCTGTGAACGTGCGATCGTGCTTGCGGTTGAAGAGTTCAAAGGCTACCGCTGGGGATAACACGCCCGGGGAATTTAGAAACCCCCCCCTCCGCTACAATCTCTGCTTCTGCCGGACTCGGAGGGGAGCCGCCCCGGGGGCGACCGCTCCCTCTCCTCTTCCGCGGCGTGCCGCGCGCTTCGCCGTCAGCAGCGGAGCGAACCTTTTTCTCGGTCCGCAGCTCTTCAGGCGTAGGCGGGCAGCGCTAACAGGGTACACTGGGGACCACTCGACCGCAACCGCTCCTCCGACCGACGAGCATACCTACCGCGGATACGCCACGGTGGGTCTAAGCCTCGTCGCCGCCGCGAGGAGCAGGCGGGAGCCGTCCCTTTTCGTGCTGCGGAAATAAACCGTGGACACAGAGGTGTGTCTGCGCTCTCCGACCGGGCGGGGGGCGATTGGACTTGCCCGAGGGACACTAGGCGAGGCGCTGCCGCGGGAGCCGGAGCTCCGCGCTGGACGCTGCCGCCGCCAACGCCGCCGCCCCCCACCCACGGTACGGTGGAGTACGCCCGTTCCATACGCTTCGTAGCAAACCTCAGCCGAAGCAGAGAGTCCTACCGCTGTTGGCAGGAGCGGGGCCGTGCGAGGACCACACTGGCACCGCGCTACACAACCTTAGGCAGAGGACGACAGCCGCTCACGGGGAGCGGGGGATTGATGCGCGACCAAGACTGAGGCTAAGGAACGCTTTACCATAAACCGGCCGGGGCCAATACCCCTGACCGAGCAAAGTGCCCTGCCCCGCCGGATCGCGCTGTGTCAGATCGATCAAAAGAGCGGAGAGCCGAGACTCTACCGCTGGGAGTTTGTGGAGAACGGCCTGGCTTGCGTCCCGTCCTCCCGCCCTCGACCTCACATGGCTAGCCTCACCCGCCGGGAGCCACCCCATTGGGGACCGTAGGGCGGAGAAGGGGTCTCCGCGTCCGGAATTTACTTGTGGAGAACGGCCTGGCTTACGTCCCGTCCTCCCGCCCTCGACCTCACATGGCTAGCCTCACCCGCCGGGCGCCACCCCATTGGGGACCGTAGGGCGGAGAAGGGGTCTCCGCGTCCGGAATTTACTTGTGGAGAACGGCCTGGCTTACGTCCCGTCCTCCCGCCCTCGACCTCACATGGCTAGCCTCACCCGCCGGGCGCCACCCCATTGGGGACCGTAGGGCGGAGAAGGGGTCTCCGCGTACGGAATTTCTTGTGGAGAACGGCCTGGCTTACGTCCCGTCCTCCCATGGCTAGCCTCACCCGCCGGGCGCCACCCCATTGGGGACCGTAGGGCGGAGAAGGGGTCTCCGCGTCCGGAATTTCTTGTGGAGAACGGCCTGGCTTACGTCCCGTCCTCCCGCCCTCGACCTCACATGGCTAGCCTACCCCGCCGGGCGCCGCTCCATTGGGGATACGGTACGGCAAAGCGCGACGCCGCACGATGCCAACACTTTGTGCAAAAACCTGGCAGAGTCGACCAAAACCTCGCTTCTTTGACCGGTATTTTTGATGCTTTTCTCTGCCGCCGAAGGTGCACTGAGGGTCGGATCGCCCAAAATTTTTACCGGTCGTTTTGGTCTGCGGTTCTTCCGAGAGGTGCCCGCCTGACAGTTCTTTTTCAGCAGCCTCCGAAAGGCCATCCAGCGGGCAAGCCAGGGGTTGGCAGCCGCCGGCGGTGAGCCTTCCCCGGCCGGGGCAGACGGCTCCGACCGCAAAATTTTTTCGACTTTCGCCGAGGCCAAAACCCCATGCACTTTTAAAGCCTGCCCGCAGCGCCGTCTCCTGTCAGACGTCCCTTGCCGCCTGCGGTGGTCCTCGCCCGGCAGAGAGAAGCCGGAGTCGCCCCCTCTCCGGTTCTTTTTCACCATTCCGGAGCTCTGAAATCTGCCGGACACCGAGTGACCGAGGACGCTTCCAGGAGGGCGGCAGCGAGAGGCAGAGTGCCACCGGTCGGGTCGCCGGTTCTCCCACACTTTGAAAATTTTTCGCTTGTTCTGGTGGGATGGAGAGAGAGCGTGGCTTATGCGCCCTCTGCCCCGCGGTCCGCCCTGGCTGGCCTTACGCCGGTGGTTCGCCAGGCCACCGGCACCTTGTACGGCGGGGACGGCGTGGCTTATGCGCCCGTCAACCCACCTACTCGCCCCGGCTAGCCTTTTACCCGGAGGGCGCCACGCTCCGGGTACCAGTGAGCGGCACGAACCCAGTCATACCATGCCGCTCACCTCGCGCCCTCTCCGGCCTCCGCCGCGGAGACCTCCCGCTAGGACCTGCGGGGGGCGATTTCTGCCAAAATCTACAAAGTCCCCGATGGTTAAGGACGTAGACTGTTGAGCGGGACCTACACACTCTTGTAGCCGATGGGGCTCGCCATTTCCCGCAGAAAATGGACCACCTCCCGCAGAGGAACATGAAATGCCCCTTCCCGCGGGACCCGAAGGACCGCTCTGTCCGAGCAGGCCTCCAGGACCACGGCACGCAAAAGCGACTCAGTCCCGCTGGCATTACGGATCTGACTTTGTGCAAAAACCAGGCAGAGTCGACCAAAACCTCCCTTCTTTGACCGGTGTTTTTGTTGCTTTTCTCTGCCGCCGAAGGTGCACTGAGGGTCGGATCGCCCAAAATTTTTACCGGTCGTTTTGGTCTGCGGTTCTTCCGAGAGGTGCCCGCCTGACAGTTCTTTTTCAGCAGCCTCCGAAAGGGCATCCAGCGGGCAAGCCAGGGGTTGGCAGCCGCCGGCGGTGAGCCTTCCCCGGCCGGGGCAGACAGCTCCGACCGCAAAATTTTTTCGACTTTCGCCGAGGCCAAAACCCCATGCACTTTTAAAGCCTGCCCGCAGCGCCGTCTCCTGGCAGACGTCCCTTGCCGCCTGCGGTGGTCCTCGCCCGGCAGAGAGAAGCCGGATTCGCCCTCTCACCGGTTCTTTTTCACCATTCCGGAGCTCTGAAATCTGCCGGACACCGAGTGACCGAGGACGCTTCCAGGAGGGCGGCAGCGAGAGGCAGAGTGCCACCGGTCGGGAAGCCGGTTCTCCCACACTTTGAAATTTTTTCGCTTGTTCTGGTGGGATGGAGAGAGAGCGTGGCTTATGCGCCCTCTGCCCCGCGGTACGCCCTTGGCTAGCCTTACGCCGGTGGTTCGCCAGGCCACCGGCACCTTGTACAGCGGGGACGGCGTGGCTTATGCGCCCTCTGCCCCGCGGTACGCCCTTGGCTAGCCTTACGCCGGTGGTTCGCCAGGCCACCGGCACCTTGTACGGCGGGGACGGCGTTGCTTATGCGCCCGTCAATCCACCTACTCGCCCCGGCTAGCCTTTTACCCGGAGGGCGCCACGCTCCGGGTAGCAGTGAGCGGCACGAGCCCAGTCATACCATGCCGCTCACCTCGCACCTTTTCCGGCCTCCGCCGCGGAGACCTCCCGCTCTGTTCTGCGGAGAGCGATTTTGGGCAAAATCTACAAAGTCCCCGATGGTTAAGGACGTAGACTGTTGAGCGGGACCTACACACTCTTGTAGCCGAAGGGGCTCGCCATTTCCCGCAGAAAATGGATCACCTCCCGCAGAGGAACATGAAATGCCCCTTCCCGCGGGACCCGAAGGACCACTCTGTCCGAGCAGGCTTCCAGGACCACGGCACGCAAGAGCGACTCAGTCCCGCTGGCATTACGGATCTGACTTAGTGCAAAAACCTGGCAGAGTCGACCAAAACTCCCCTTCTCTGACCGGTATTTTTGTTGCTTTTCTCTGCCGCCGAAGGTGCACTGAGGGTCGGATCGCCCAAAATTTTTACCGGTCGTTTTGGTCTGCGGTTCTTCCGAGAGGTGCCCGCCTGACAGTTCTTTTTCAGCAGCCTCCGAAAGGGCATCCAGCGGGCAAGCCAGGGGTTGGCAGCCGCCGGCGGTGAGCCTTCCCCGGCCGGGGCAGACAGCTCCGACCGCAAAATTTTTTCGACTTTCGCCGAGGCCAAAACCCCATGCACTTTTAAAGCCTGCCCGCAGCGCCGTCTCCTGTCAGACGTCCCTTGCCGCCTGCGGTGGTCCTCGCCCGGCAGAGAGAAGCCGGTTTCGCCCTCTCACCGGTTCTTTTTCACCATTCCGGAGCTCTGAAATCTGCCGGACACCGAGTGACCGAGGACGCTTCCAGGAGGGCGGCAGCGAGAGGCAGAGTGCCACCGGTCGGGTCGCCGGTTCTCCCACACTTTGAAAATTTTTCGCTTGTTCTGGTGGGATGGAGAGAGAGCGTGGCTTATGCGCCCTCTGCCCCGCGGTCCGCCCTGGCTGGCCTTACGCCGGTGGTTCGCCAGGCCACCGGCACCTTGTACGGCGGGGACGGCGTGGCTTATGCGCCCGTCAACCCACCTACTCGCCCCGGCTAGCCTTTTACCCGGAGGGCGCCACGCTCCGGGTACCAGTGAGCGGCACGAACCCAGTCATACCATGCCGCTCACCTCGCGCCCTCTCCGGCCTCCGCCGCGGAGACCTCCCGCTAGGACCTGCGGGGGGCGATTTCTGCCAAAATCTACAAAGTCCCCGATGGTTAAGGACGTAGACTGTTGAGCGGGACCTACACACTCTTGTAGCCGATGGGGCTCGCCATTTCCCGCAGAAAATGGACCACCTCCCGCAGAGGAACATGAAATGCCCCTTCCCGCGGGACCCGAAGGACCGCTCTGTCCGAGCAGGCCTCCAGGACCACGGCACGCAAAAGCGACTCAGTCCCGCTGGCATTACGGATCTGACTTAGTGCAAAAACCAGGCAGAGTCGACCAAAACCTCCCTTCTTTGACCGGTGTTTTTGTTGCTTTTCTCTGCCGCCGAAGGTGCACTGAGGGTCGGATCGCCCAAAATTTTTACCGGTCGTTTTGGTCTGCGGTTCTTCCGAGAGGTGCCCGCCTGACAGTTCTTTTTCAGCAGCCTCCGAAAGGGCATCCAGCGGGCAAGCCAGGGGTTGGCAGCCGCCGGCGGTGAGCCTTCCCCGGCCGGGGCAGACAGCTCCGACCGCAAAATTTTTTCGACTTTCGCCGAGGCCAAAACCCCATGCACTTTTAAAGCCTGCCCGCAGCGCCGTCTCCTGGCAGACGTCCCTTGCCGCCTGCGGTGGTCCTCGCCCGGCAGAGAGAAGCCGGATTCGCCCTCTCACCGGTTCTTTTTCACCATTCCGGAGCTCTGAAATCTGCCGGACACCGAGTGACCGAGGACGCTTCCAGGAGGGCGGCAGCGAGAGGCAGAGTGCCACCGGTCGGGAAGCCGGTTCTCCCACACTTTGAAATTTTTTCGCTTGTTCTGGTGGGATGGAGAGAGAGCGTGGCTTATGCGCCCTCTGCCCCGCGGTACGCCCTTGGCTAGCCTTACGCCGGTGGTTCGCCAGGCCACCGGCACCTTGTACAGCGGGGACGGCGTGGCTTATGCGCCCTCTGCCCCGCGGTACGCCCTTGGCTAGCCTTACGCCGGTGGTTCGCCAGGCCACCGGCACCTTGTACGGCGGGGACGGCGTTGCTTATGCGCCCGTCAATCCACCTACTCGCCCCGGCTAGCCTTTTACCCGGAGGGCGCCACGCTCCGGGTAGCAGTGAGCGGCACGAGCCCAGTCATACCATGCCGCTCACCTCGCACCTTTTCCGGCCTCCGCCGCGGAGACCTCCCGCTCTGTTCTGCGGAGAGCGATTTTGGGCAAAATCTACAAAGTCCCCGATGGTTAAGGACGTAGACTGTTGAGCGGGACCTACACACTCTTGTAGCCGAAGGGGCTCGCCATTTCCCGCAGAAAATGGATCACCTCCCGCAGAGGAACATGAAATGCCCCTTCCCGCGGGACCCGAAGGACCACTCTGTCCGAGCAGGCTTCCAGGACCACGGCACGCAAGAGCGACTCAGTCCCGCTGGCATTACGGATCTGACTTAGTGCAAAAACCTGGCAGAGTCGACCAAAACTCCCCTTCTCTGACCGGTATTTTTGTTGCTTTTCTCTGCCGCCGAAGGTGCACTACGGGTCGGATCGCCCAAAATTTTTACCGGTCGTTTTGGTCTGCGGTTCTTCCGAGAGGTGCCCGCCTGACAGTTCTTTTT
Organism: Engystomops pustulosus; assembly: GCF_040894005.1. Lineage (NCBI taxonomy): Eukaryota > Metazoa > Chordata > Amphibia > Anura > Leptodactylidae > Engystomops > Engystomops pustulosus. Next base: position 16,601 of record NW_027285492.1, on the reverse strand, counting down.
CAGCAGCCTCCGAAAGGCCATCCAGCGGGCAAGCCAGGGGTTGGCAGCCGCCGGAGGTGAGCCTTCCCCGGCCGGGGCAGACAGCTCCGACCGCATAATTTTTTCGACTTTCTCCGAGGCCAAAACCCCATGCACTTTTAAAGCCTGCCCGCAGCGCCGTCTCCTGTCAGACGTCCCCGCCGCCTGCGGTGGTCCTCGCCCGGCAGAGAGAAGCCGGAGTCGCCCTCTCTCCGGTTCTTTTTCACCATTCCGGAGCTCTTAAATCTGCCGTACTCCGAGTGACCGAGGACGCTTCCAGGACGGCGGCAGCGAGAGGCAGAGTGCAACCGGTCGGGAAGCCGGTTCTCCCACACTTTGAAAATTTTTCGCTTGTGCTGGTGGGATGGAGAGAGAGCGTGGCTTATGCGCCCTCTGCCCCGCGGTACGCCCTTGGCTAGCCTTACGCCGGTGGTTCGCCAGGCCACCGGCACCTTGTACGGCGGGGACGGCGTTGCTTATGCGCCCGTCATCCCACCTACTCGCCCCGGCTAGCCTTTTACCCGGAGGGCGCCACGCTCCGGGTAGCAGTGAGCGGCACGAGCCCAGTCATACCATGCCGCTCACCTCGCACCTTTTCCGGCCTCCGCCGCGGAGACCTCACGCTCTGTTCTGCGGAGAGCGATTTTGGGCAAAATCTACAAAGTCCCCGATGGTTAAGGACGTAGACTGTTGAGCGGGACCTACACACTCTTGTAGCCGAAGGGGCTCGCCATTTCCCGCAGAAAATGGATCACCTCCCGCAGAGGAACATGAAATGCCCCTTCCCGCGGGACCCGCAGGACCGCTCTGTCCGAGCAGGCCTCCAGGACCACGGCACGCAAAAGCGACTCAGTCCCGCTGGCATTACGGATCTGACTTAGTGCAAAAACCTGGCAGAGTCGACCAAAACTCCCCTTCTCTGACCGGTATTTTTGTTGCTTTTCTCTGCCGCCGAAGGTGCACTACGGGTCGGATCGCCCAAAATTTTTACCGGTCGTTTTGGTCTGCGGTTCTTCCGAGAGGTGCCCGCCTGACAGTTCTTTTTCAGAAGCCTCCGAAAGGGCATCCAGCGGGCAAGCCAGGGGTTGGCAGCCGCCGGCGGTGAGCCTTCCCCGGCCGGGGCAGAAAGCTCCGACCGCATAATTTTTTCGACTTTTGCCGAGGCCAAAACCCCATGCACTTTTAAAGCCTGCCCGCAGCGCCGTCTCCTGTCAGACGTCCCCGCCGCCTGCGGTGGTCCTCGCCCGGCAGAGAGAAGCCGGAGTCGCCCTCTCTCCGGTTCTTTTTCACCATTCCGGAGCTCTTAAATCTGCCGTACTCCGAGTGACCGAGGACGCTTCCAGGAGGGCGGCAGCGAGAGGCAGAGTGCCACCGGTCGGGAAGCCGGTTCTCCCACACTTTGAAAATATTTCGCTTGTGCTGGTGGGATGGAGAGAGAGCGTGGCTTAAGCGCCCTCTGCCCCGCGGTACGCCCTGGCTAGCCTTACGCCGTTGGTTCGCCAGGCCACCGGCACCTTGTACGGCGGGGACGGCGTTGCTTATGCGCCCGTCATCCCACCTACTCGCCCCGGCTAGCCTTTTACCCGGAGGGCGCCACGCTCCGGGTAGCAGTGAGCGGCACGAGCCCAGTCATACCATGCCGCTCACCTCGCACCTTTTCCGGCCTCCGCCGCGGAGACCTCACGCTCTGTTCTGCGGAGAGCGATTTTGGGCAAAATCTACAAAGTCCCCGATGGTTAAGGACGTAGACTGTTGAGCGGGACCTACACACTCTTGTAGCCGAAGGGGCTCGCCATTTCCCGCAGAAAATGGATCACCTCCCGCAGAGGAACATGAAATGCCCCTTCCCGCGGGACCCGAAGGACCGCTCTGTCCGAGCAGGCCTCCAGGACCACGGCACGCAAAAGCGACTCAGTCCCGCTGGCATTACGGATCTGACTTAGTGCAAAAACCTGGCAGAGTCGACCAAAACTCCCCTTCTCTGACCGGTATTTTTGTTGCTTTTCTCTGCCGCCGAAGGTGCACTACGGGTCGGATCGCCCAAAATTTTTACCGGTCGTTTTGGTCTGCGGTTCTTCCGAGAGGTGCCCGCCTGACTGTTCTTTTTCAGCAGCCTCCGAAAGGGCATCCAGCGGGCAAGCCAGGGGTTGGCAGCCGCCGGCGGTGAGCCTTCCCCGGCCGGGGCAGAAAGCTCCGACCGCATAATTTTTTCGACTTTCGCCGAGGCCAAAAGCCCAGGCACTTAGAAAGCCTGCCCGCAGCGCCGCCTCCTGTCAGAGGTCCCCGCCGCCTGCGGTGGTCCTCGCCCGGCAGAGAGAAGCCGGAGTCGCCCTCTCTCCGGTTCTTTTTCACCATTCCGGAGCTCTTAAATCTGCCGTACTCCGAGTGACCGAGGACGCTTCCAGGAGGGCGGCAGAGAGAGGCAGAGTGCCACCGGTCGGGAAGCCGGTTCTCCCACACTTTGAAAATTTTTCGCTTGTGCTGGTGGGATGGAGAGAGAGCGTGGCTTATGCGCCCTCTGCCCCGCGGTACGCCCTGGCTAGCCTTACGCCGGTGGTTCGCCAGGCCACCGGCACCTTGTACGGCGGGGACGGCGTTGCTTATGCGCCCGTCAACCCACCTACTCGCCCCGGCTAGCTTTTTACCCGGAGGGCGCCACGCTCCGGGTAGCAGTGAGCGGCACGAGCCCAGTCATACCATGCCGCTCACCTCGCACCTTTTCCGGCCTCCGCCGCGGAGACCTCACGCTCTGTTCTGCGGAGAGCGATTTTGGGCAAAATCTACAAAGTCCCCGATGGTTAAGGACGTAGACTGTTGAGCGGGACCTACACACTCTTGTAGCCGAAGGGGCTCGCCATTTCCCGCAGAAAATGGATCACCTCCCGCAGAGGAACATGAAATGCCCCTTCCCGCGGGACCCGAAGGACCGCTCTGTCCGAGCAGGCCTCCAGGACCACGGCACGCAAAAGCGACTCAGTCCCGCTGGCATTACGGATCTGACTTAGTGCAAAAACCTGGCAGAGTCGACCAAAACTCCCCTTCTCTGACCGGTATTTTTGCTGCTTTTCTCTGCCGCCGAAGGTGCACTACGTGTCGGATCGCCCAAAATTTTTACCGGTCGTTTTGGTCTGCGGTTCTTCCGAGAGGTGCCCGCCTGACAGTTCTTTTTCAGCAGCCTCCGAAAGGGCATCCAGCGGGCAAGCCAGGGGTTGGCAGCCGCCGGCGGTGAGCCTTCCCCGGCCGGGGCAGACAGCTCCGACCGCATAATTTTTTCGAACTTCTCCGAGGTCAAAATCCCAGGCACTCCGACGGAAGGTCCGCCGCGCGTCTCCCGTCTGACGTCCCCGCCGCTCGCGGTGGTCCTCGCCCGGCAGGGAGCTGCCGGATTCGCCCTCTTACCGGTTCTTTTTCACCTTTCCGGAGCTCTGATATCTGCCGCACACACAGTGACCGAGGACGCTTCCAGGAGGGCGGCAGCGAGAGGCAGAGTGCCACCGGGCGGGTCCTCGGTTCTCCCACACTTAGAAAATTTTTGCGCTTGTGCTGGTGCGAGGACGTAGGTCTATCGACCGGGGCAAGCCTGGAGGGCGGTAGCCGGGATTGGCGCCCTATTCCCGGCTAGCTCTCGGAGGCTTCACCCGGTTGGAGGTTGGAGCTCCGACTTCCATGGGCATGTTCCTCACCGGGACCTACGACCAAGTGTGGCCGAGGGACAGTGACACATTCCCGGGTAGCCTGAGTGGCTGCTCCCGCTGAGCTACTTCCATGGGCACTATTCCTCCCCGGGACTTGCCGCCAAGTCTTGGCCGGGGGACAGTGACACATTCCCGGGTAGCCTGAGTGGCTGCTCCCGCTGAGCTCTTACTTCCATGGGCATGTTCCTCACCGGGACATACTACCAAGTGTGGCCGGGTTTCGAGCTCCAAACTCGGCTTGCACTTGGTCGCTTGGGGGGTCCCCTCCGCTCCGGGAAGGGCGCCCTCCAGCGGGCAGACGAGGGTACTTCTAGTCTGCCCGAGCTCCATGGGGCCCCTCTCGCCCCTAGGCTCCCCGCCCAGGGTTCCAGGGTCCCGGATAAAGCCACCCTGCCGAGTTCGGTATAGGGTACCGGGCCTGGCTGGAATCACGCCGGGATCGGTGAGACCTCCTCGGCCGCGGCTCAGCCTCCAAACTCCCTTTCGCGGTTCTCTTCCCTTCAACTTCCATGGGCATGTTCCACACCGGGACCTCCGACCAAGTGTGGCCGGGGAACAGTCACCCATGCCCGGGTAGCCTCAGCGGCTGCTCCCGCTGAGGTCAACTTGGAGGTTGGAGCTCCGACTTCCATGGGCACTATTCCTCCCCGGGACCTGCCGCCAAGTCTGGCCGGGGGACAGTGACACATTCCCGGGTAGCCCTGAGCGGCTGCTCCCGCTGAACTCTTACTTCCATGGGCATGTTCCTCATCAGGAACCAACGACCAAGTGTGGCCCAGGGACAGTGACACATTCCCGGGTAGCCTGAGTGGCTGCTCCCGCTGAGCTACTTCCATGAGCACTATTCCTCCCCGGGACCTGCCGCCAAGTCTGGCCGGGGGACAGTGACACATTCCCGGGTAGCCTGAGCGGCTGCTCCCGCTGAGCTACTTCCATGGGCACTATTCCTCCCCGGGACTTGCCGCCAAGTCTTGGCCGGGGGACAGTGACACATTGCCGGGTAGCCTGAGTGGCTGCTCCCGCTGAGCTCTTACTTCCATGGGCATGTTCCTCACCGGGACATACTACCAAGTGTGGCCGGGTTTCGAGCTCCAAACTCGGCTTGCACTTGGTCGCTTGGGGGGTCCCCTCCGCTCCGGGAAGGGCGCCCTCCAGCGGGCAGACGAGGGTACTTCTAGTCTGCCCGAGCTCCATGGGGCCCCTCTCGCCCCTAGGCTCCCCGCCCAGGGTTCCAGGGTCCCGGATAAAGCCACCCTGCCGAGTTCGGTATAGGGTACCGGGCCTGGCTGGAATCACGCCGGGATCGGTGAGACCTCCTCGGCCGCGGCTCAGCCTCCAAACTCCCTTTCGCGGTTCTCTTCCCTTCAACTTCCATGGGCATGTTCCACACCGGGACCTCCGACCAAGTGTGGCCGGGGAACAGTCACCCATGCCCGGGTAGCCTCAGCGGCTGCTCCCGCTGAGGTCAACTTGGAGGTTGGAGCTCCGACTTCCATGGGCACTATTCCTCCCCGGGACCTGCCGCCAAGTCTGGCCGGGGGACAGTGACACATTCCCGGGTAGCCCTGAGCGGCTGCTCCCGCTGAACTCTTACTTCCATGGGCATGTTCCTCATCAGGAACCAACGACCAAGTGTGGCCCAGGGACAGTGACACATTCCCGGGTAGCCTGAGTGGCTGCTCCCGCTGAGCTACTTCCATGAGCACTATTCCTCCCCGGGACCTGCCGCCAAGTCTGGCCGGGGGACAGTGACACATTCCCGGGTAGCCTGAGCGGCTGCTCCCGCTGAGCTACTTCCATGGGCACTATTCCTCCCCGGGACTTGCCGCCAAGTCTTGGCCGGGGGACAGTGACACATTGCCGGGTAGCCTGAGTGGCTGCTCCCGCTGAGCTCTTACTTCCATGGGCATGTTCCTCACCGGGACATACTACCAAGTGTGGCCGGGTTTCGAGCTCCAAACTCGGCTTGCACTTGGTCGCTTGGGGGTCCCCTCCGCTCCGGGAAGGGCGCCCTCCAGCGGGCAGACGAGGGTACTTCTAGTCTGCCCGAGCTCCATGGGGCCCCTCTCGCCCCTAGGCTCCCCGCCCAGGGTTCCAGGGTCCCGGATACAGCCACCCTGCCGAGTTCGGTATAGGGTACCGGGCCTGGCTGGAATCACGCCGGGATCGGTGAGACCTCCTCGGCCGCGGCTCAGCCTCCAAACTCCCTTTCGCGGTTCTCTTCCCTTCAACTTCCATGGGCATGTTCCACACCGGGACCTCCGACCAAGTGTGGCCGGGGAACAGTCGCCCATGCCCGGGTAGCCTCAGCAAGTGCTCCCGCTGAGGTCAACTTGGAGGTTGGAGCTCCGACTTCCATGGGCACTGTTCCTCCCCGGGACCTGCCGCCAAGTCTGGCCGGGGGACAGTGACACATTCCCGGGTAGCTTGAGCGGCTTCTCCCGCTGAACTCTTACTTCCATGGGCATGTTCCTCATCAGGAACCAACGACCAAGTGTGGCCCAGGGACAGTGACACATTCCCGGGTAGCCTCAGCAGCTGCTCCCGCTGAGCTACTTCCATGAGCACTATTCCTCCCCGGGACTTGCCGCCAAGTCTTGGCCGGGGGACAGTGACACATTCCCGGGTAGCCTGAGTGGCTGCTCCCGCTGAGCTACTTCCATGGGCACTATTCCTCCCCGGGACTTGCCGCCAAGTCTTGGCCGGGGGACAGTGACACATTCCCGGGTAGCCTGAGTGGCTGCTCCCGCTGAGCTCTTACTTCCATGGGCATGTTCCTCACCGGGACATACTACCAAGTGTGGCCGGGTTTCGAGCTCCAAACTCGGCTTGCACTTGGTCGCTTGGGGGGTCCCCTCCGCTCCGGGAAGGGCGCCCTCCAGCGGGCAGACGAGGGTACTTCTAGTCTGCCCGAGCTCCATGGGGCCCCTCTCGCCCCTAGGCTCCCCGCCCAGGGTTCCAGGGTCCCGGATACAGCCACCCTGTCGAGTTCGGTATAGGGTACCGGGCCTGGCTGGAATCACGCCGGGATCGGTGAGACCTCCTCGGCCGCGGCTCAGCCTCCAAACTCCCTTTCGCGGTTCTCTTCCCTTCAACTTCCATGGGCATGTTCCACACCGGGACCTCCGACCAAGTGTGGCCGGGGAACAGTCGCCCATGCCCGGGTAGCCTCAGCAAGTGCTCCCGCTGAGGTCAACTTGGAGGTTGGAGCTCCGACTTCCATGGGCACTATTCCTCACCGGGACCTGCCGCCAAGTCTGGCCGGGGGACAGTCAAACTCGGCTTGCACTTTGTGGCCAAGGGGGTCCCCTCCGCTCCGGGAAGGGCGCCCTCCAGCGGGCAGACGAGGTTACTTCTAGTCCTGCCCGAGCTCCATGGGGCATTATTCCTCCCCGGGACTTGCCGCCAAGTCTGGCCGGGGGACAGTGACACTTGGCCGGGTAGGCGAAGTGGCTTCTCCCGCTGACTTGCCCCTTTGGAAGTAGGAGCTCTTACTTCCATGGGCATTATACCTCTCGAAGACTTAGAGCCAAGTGAGCTCCTACTTCCATGGGCATTATTCCTCCCCGGGGACAGTGACACATTGCCGGGTAGCCTGAGTGGCTGCTCCCGCTGAGCTCTTACTTCCATGGGCATGTTCCTCACCGGGACATACTACCAAGTGTGGCCGGGTTTCGAGCTCCAAACTCGGCTTGCACTTGGTCGCTTGGGGGTCCCCTCCGCTCCGGGAAGGGCGCCCTCCAGCGGGCAGACGAGGGTACTTCTAGTCTGCCCGAGCTCCATGGGGCCCCTCTCGCCCCTAGGCTCCCCGCCCAGGGTTCCAGGGTCCCGGATACAGCCACCCTGCCGAGTTCGGTATAGGGTACCGGGCCTGGCTGGAATCACGCCGGGATCGGTGAGACCTCCTCGGCCGCGGCTCAGCCTCCAAACTCCCTTTCGCGGTTCTCTTCCCTTCAACTTCCATGGGCATGTTCCACACCGGGACCTCCGACCAAGTGTGGCCGGGGAACAGTCGCCCATGCCCGGGTAGCCTCAGCAAGTGCTCCCGCTGAGGTCAACTTGGAGGTTGGAGCTCCGACTTCCATGGGCACTATTCCTCCCCGGGACCTGCCGCCAAGTCTGGCCGGGGGACAGTGACACATTCCCGGGTAGCCTGAGCGGCTGCTCCCGCTGCACTCTTACTTCCATGGGCATGTTCCTCATCAGGAACCAACGACCAAGTGTGGCCCAGGGACAGTGACACATTCCCGGGTAGCCTCAGCAGCTGCTCCCGCTGAGCTACTTCCATGAGCACTATTCCTCCCCGGGACCTGCCGCCAAGTCTGGCCGGGGGACAGTGACACATTCCCGGGTAGCCTCAGCAGCTGCTCCCGCTGAGCTACTTCCATGGGCACTATTCCTCCCCGGGACTTGCCGCCAAGTCTTGGCCGGGGGACAGTGACACATTGCCGGGTAGCCTGAGTGGCTGCTCCCGCTGAGCTCTTACTTCCATGGGCATGTTCCTCACCGGGACCAACTACCAAGTGTGGCCGGGTTTCGAGCTCCAAACTCGGCTTGCACTTGGTCGCTTGGGGGTCCCCTCCGCTCCGGGAAGGGCGCCCTCCAGCGGGCAGACGAGGGTACTTCTAGTCTGCCCGAGCTCCATGGGGCCCCTCTCGCCCCTAGGCTCCCCGCCCAGGGTTCCAGGGTCCCGGATACAGCCACCCTGTCGAGTTCGGTATAGGGTACCGGGCCTGGCTGGAATCACGCCGGGATCGGTGAGACCTCCTCGGCCGCGGCTCAGCCTCAAGACTCCCTTTCGCGGTTCTCTTCCCTTCAACTTCCATGGGCATGTTCCACACCGGGACCTCCGACCAAGTGTGGCCGGGGAACAGTCACCCATGCCCGGGTAGCCTCAGCGGCTGCTCCCGCTGAGGTCAACTTGGAGGCTGGAGCTCCGACTTCCATGGGCACTATTCCTCCCCGGGACCTGCCGCCAAGTCTGGCCGGGGGACAGTGACACATTCCCGGGTAGCTTGAGCGGCTTCTCCCGCTGAACTCTTACTTCCATGGGCATGTTCCTCATCAGGAACCAACGACCAAGTGTTGCCCAGGGACAGTGACACATTCCCGGGTAGCCTCAGCAGCTGCTCCCGCTGAGCTACTTCCATGAGCACTATTCCTCCCCGGGACCTGCCGCCAAGTCTGGCCGGGGGACAGTGACACATTCCCGGGTAGCCTCAGCAGCTGCTCCCGCTGAGCTACTTCCATGGGCACTATTCCTCCCCGGGACTTGCCGCCAAGTCTTGGCCGGGGGACAGTGACACATTGCCGGGTAGCCTGAGTGGCTGCTCCCGCTGAGCTCTTACTTCCATGGGCATGTTCCTCACCGGGACCAACTACCAAGTGTGGCCGGGTTTCGAGCTCCAAACTCGGCTTGCACTTGGTCGCTTGGGGGTCCCCTCCGCTCCGGGAAGGGCGCCCTCCAGCGGGCAGACGAGGGTACTTCTAGTCTGCCCGAGCTCCATGGGGCCCCTCTCGCCCCTAGGCTCCCCGCCCAGGGTTCCAGGGTCCCGGATACAGCCACCCTGCCGAGTTCGGTATAGGGTACCGGGCCTGGCTGGAATCACGCCGGGATCGGTGAGACCTCCTCGGCCGCGGCTCAGCCTCCAAACTCCCTTTCGCGGTTCTCTTCCCTTCAACTTCCATGGGCATGTTCCACACCGGGACCTCCGACCAAGTGTGGCCGGGGAACAGTCGCCCATGCCCGGGTAGCCTCAGCAAGTGCTCCCGCTGAGGTCAACTTGGAGGTTGGAGCTCCGACTTCCATGGGCACTATTCCTCCCCGGGACCTGCCGCCAAGTCTGGCCGGGGGACAGTGACACATTCCCGGGTAGCCTGAGCGGCTTCTCCCGCTGAACTCTTACTTCCATGGGCATGTTCCTCATCAGGAACCAACGACCAAGTGTGGCCCAGGGACAGTGACACATTCCCGTGTATCTTCAGCAGCTGCTCCCGCTGAGCTACTTCCATGAGCACTATTCCTCCCCGGGACCTGCCGCCAAGTCTGGCCGGGGGACAGTGACACATTCCCGGGTAGCCTGAGCGGCTGCTCCCGCTGAGCTACTTCCATGGGCACTATTCCTCCCCGGGACTTGCCGCCAAGTCTTGGCCGGGGGACAGTGACACATTGCCGGGTAGCCTGAGTGGCTGCTCCCGCTGAGCTCTTACTTCCATGGGCATGTTCCTCACCGGGACATACTACCAAGTGTGGCCGGGTTTCGAGCTCCAAACTCGGCTTGCACTTGGTCGCTTGGGGGTCCCCTCCGCTCCGGGAAGGGCGCCCTCCAGCGGGCAGACGAGGGTACTTCTAGTCTGCCCGAGCTCCATGGGGCCCCTCTCGCCCCTAGGCTCCCCGCCCAGGGTTCCAGGGTCCCGGATACAGCCACCCTGCCGAGTTCGGTATAGGGTACCGGGCCTGGCTGGAATCACGCCGGGATCGGTGAGACCTCCTCGGCCGCGGCTCAGCCTCCAAACTCCCTTTCGCGGTTCTCTTCCCTTCAACTTCCATGGGCATGTTCCACACCGGGACCTCCGACCAAGTGTGGCCGGGGAACAGTCGCCCATGCCCGGGTAGCCTCAGCAAGTGCTCCCGCTGAGGTCAACTTGGAGGTTGGAGCTCCGACTTCCATGGGCACTATTCCTCCCCGGGACCTGCCGCCAAGTCTGGCCGGGGGACAGTGACACATTCCCGGGTAGCTTGAGCGGCTTCTCCCGCTGAACTCTTACTTCCATGGGCATGTTCCTCATCAGGAACCAACGACCAAGTGTTGCCCAGGGACAGTGACACATTCCCGGGTAGCCTCAGCAGCTGCTCCCGCTGAGCTACTTCCATGAGCACTATTCCTCCCCGGGACCTGCCGCCAAGTCTGGCCGGGGGACAGTGACACATTCCCGGGTAGCCTGAGCGGCTGCTCCCGCTGGGCTACTTCCATGGGCACTATTCCTCCCCGGGACCTGCCGCCAAGTCTGGCCGGGGGACAGTGACACATTCCCGGGTAGCCTGAGTGGCTGCTCCCGCTGAGCTCTTACTTCCATGGGCATGTTCCTCACCGGGACATACTACCAAGTGTGGCCGGGTTTCGAGCTCCAAACTCGGCTTGCACTTGGTCGCTTGGGGGGTCCCTCCGCTCCGGGAAGGGCGCCCTCCAGCGGGCAGACGAGGGTACTTCTAGTCTGCCCGAGCTCCATGGGGCCCCTCTCGCCCCTAGGCTCCCCGCCCAGGGTTCCAGGGTCCCGGATACAGCCACCCTGTCGAGTTCGGTATAGGGTACCGGGCCTGGCTGGAATCACGCCGGGATCGGTGAGACCTCCTCGGCCGCGGCTCAGCCTCCAAACTCCCTTTCGCGGTTCTCTTCCCTTCAACTTCCATGGGCATGTTCCACACCGGGACCTCCGACCAAGTGTGGCCGGGGAACAGTCGCCCATGCCCGGGTAGCCTCAGCAAGTGCTCCCGCTGAGGTCAACTTGGAGGTTGGAGCTCCGACTTCCATGGGCACTATTCCTCCCCGGGACCTGCCGCCAAGTCTGGCCGGGGGACAGTGACACATTCCCGGGTAGCCTGAGCGGCTTCTCCCGCTGAACTCTTACTTCCATGGGCATGTTCCTCATCAGGAACCAACGACCAAGTGTGGCCCAGGGACAGTGACACATTCCCGGGTATCTTCAGCAGCTGCTCCCGCTGAGCTACTTCCATGAGCACTATTCCTCCCCGGGACCTGCCGCCAAGTCTGGCCGGGGGACAGTGACACATTCCCGGGTAGCCTGAGCGGCTGCTCCCGCTGAGCTACTTCCATGGGCACTATTCCTCCCCGGGACTTGCCGCCAAGTCTTGGCCGGGGGACAGTGACACATTGCCGGGTAGCCTGAGTGGCTGCTCCCGCTGAGCTCTTACTTCCATGGGCATGTTCCTCACCGGGACATACTACCAAGTGTGGCCGGGTTTCGAGCTCCAATCTCGGCTTGCACTTGGTCGCTTGGGGGTCCCCTCCGCTCCGGGAAGGGCGCCCTCCAGCGGGCAGACGAGGGTACTTCTAGTCTGCCCGAGCTCCATGGGGCCCCTCTCGCCCCTAGGCTCCCCGCCCAGGGTTCCAGGGTCCCGGATACAGCCACCCTGCCGAGTTCGGTATAGGGTACCGGGCCTGGCTGGAATCACGCCGGGATCGGTGAGACCTCCTCGGCCGCGGCTCAGCCTCCAAACTCCCTTTCGCGGTTCTCTTCCCTTCAACTTCCATGGGCATGTTCCACACCGGGACCTCCGACCAAGTGTGGCCGGGGAACAGTCGCCCATGCCCGGGTAGCCTCAGCAAGTGCTCCCGCTGAGGTCAACTTGGAGGTTGGAGCTCCGACTTCCATGGGCACTATTCCTCCCCGGGACCTGCCGCCAAGTCTGGCCGGGGACAGTGACACATTCCCGGGTAGCCTGAGCGGCTTCTCCCGCTGAACTCTTACTTCCATGGGCATGTTCCTCATCAGGAACCAACGACCAAGTGTGGCCCAGGGACAGTGACACATTCCCGGGTATCTTCAGCAGCTGCTCCCGCTGAGCTACTTCCATGAGCACTATTCCTCCCCGGGACCTGCCGCCAAGTCTGGCCGGGGGACAGTGACACATTCCCGGGTAGCCTGAGCGGCTGCTCCCGCTGAGCTACTTCCATGGGCACTATTCCTCCCCGGGACTTGCCGCCAAGTCTTGGCCGGGGGACAGTGACACATTGCCGGGTAGCCTGAGTGGCTGCTCCCGCTGAGCTCTTACTTCCATGGGCATGTTCCTCACCGGGACATACTACCAAGTGTGGCCGGGTTTCGAGCTCCAAACTCGGCTTGCACTTGGTCGCTTGGGGGTCCCCTCCGCTCCGGGAAGGGCGCCCTCCAGCGGGCAGACGAGGGTACTTCTAGTCTGCCCGAGCTCCATGGGGCCCCTCTCGCCCCTAGGCTCCCCGCCCAGGGTTCCAGGGTCCCGGATACAGCCACCCTGCCGAGTTCGGTATAGGGTACCGGGCCTGGCTGGAATCACGCCGGGATCGGTGAGACCTCCTCGGCCGCGGCTCAGCCTCCAAACTCCCTTTCGCGGTTCTCTTCCCTTCAACTTCCATGGGCATGTTCCACACCGGGACCTCCGACCAAGTGTGGCCGGGGAACAGTCGCCCATGCCCGGGTAGCCTCAGCAAGTGCTCCCGCTGAGGTCAACTTGGAGGTTGGAGCTCCGACTTCCATGGGCACTATTCCTCCCCGGGACCTGCCGCCAAGTCTGGCCGGGGGACAGTGACACATTCCCGGGTAGCCTGAGCGGCTTCTCCCGCTGAACTCTTACTTCCATGGGCATGTTCCTCATCAGGAACCAACGACCAAGTGTGGCCCAGGGACAGTGACACATTCCCGGGTATCTTCAGCAGCTGCTCCCGCTGAGCTACTTCCATGAGCACTATTCCTCCCCGGGACCTGCCGCCAAGTCTGGCCGGGGGACAGTGACACATTCCCGGGTAGCCTGAGCGGCTGCTCCCGCTGAGCTACTTCCATGGGCACTATTCCTCCCCGGGACTTGCCGCCAAGTCTTGGCCGGGGACAGTGACACATTGCCGGGTAGCCTGAGTGGCTGCTCCCGCTGAGCTCTTACTTCCATGGGCATGTTCCTCACCGGGACATACTACCAAGTGTGGCCGGGTTTCGAGCTCCAAACTCGGCTTGCACTTGGTCGCTTGGGGGTCCCCTCCGCTCCGGGAAGGGCGCCCTCCAGCGGGCAGACGAGGGTACTTCTAGTCTGCCCGAGCTCCATGGGGCCCCTCTCGCCCCTAGGCTCCCCGCCCAGGGTTCCAGGGTCCCGGATACAGCCACCCTGCCGAGTTCGGTATAGGGTACCGGGCCTGGCTGGAATCACGCCGGGATCGGTGAGACCTCCTCGGCCGCGGCTCAGCCTCCAAACTCCCTTTCGCGGTTCTCTTCCCTTCAACTTCCATGGGCATGTTCCACACCGGGACCTCCGACCAAGTGTGGCCGGGGAACAGTCACCCATGCCCGGGTAGCCTCAGCGGCTGCTCCCGCTGAGGTCAACTTGGAGGCTGGAGCTCCGACTTCCATGGGCACTATTCCTCCCCGGGACCTGCCGCCAAGTCTGGCCGGGGGACAGTGACACATTCCCGGGTAGCCCTGAGCGGCTGCTCCCGCTGAACTCTTACTTCCATGGGCATGTTCCTCATCAGGAACCAACGACCAAGTGTGGCCCAGGGACAGTGACACATTCCCGGGTAGCCTCAGCAGCTGCTCCCGCTGAGCTACTTCCATGAGCACTATTCCTCCCCGGGACCTGCCGCCAAGTCTGGCCGGGGGACAGTGACACATTCCCGGGTAGCCTGAGCGGCTGCTCCCGCTGAGCTACTTCCATGGGCACTATTCCTCCCCGGGACTTGCCGCCAAGTCTTGGCCGGGGGACAGTGACACATTCCCGGGTAGCCTGAGTGGCTGCTCCCGCTGAGCTCTTACTTCCATGGGCATGTTCCTCACCGGGACATACTACCAAGTGTGGCCGGGTTTCGAGCTCCAAACTCGGCTTGCACTTGGTCGCTTGGGGGTCCCCTCCGCTCCGGGAAGGGCGCCCTCCAGCGGGCAGACGAGGGTACTTCTAGTCTGCCCGAGCTCCATGGGGCCCCTCTCGCCCCTAGGCTCCCCGCCCAGGGTTCCAGGGTCCCGGATACAGCCACCCTGTAGAGTTCGGTATAGGGTACCGGGCCTGGCTGGAATCACGCCGGGATCGGTGAGACCTCCTCGGCCGCGGCTCAGCCTCCAAACTCCCTTTCGCGGTTCTCTTCCCTTCAACTTCCATGGGCATGTTCCACACCGGGACCTCCGACCAAGTGTGGCCGGGGAACAGTCACCCATGCCCGGGTAGCCTCAGCGGCTGCTCCCGCTGAGGTCAACTTGGAGGTTGGAGCTCCGACTTCCATGGGCACTATTCCTCCCCGGGACCTGCCGCCAAGTCTGGCCGAGGGACAGTGACACATTCCCGGGTAGCCTGAGCGGCTTCTCCCGCTGAACTCTTACTTCCATGGGCATGTTCCTCATCAGGAACCAACGACCAAGTGTGGCCCAGGGACAGTGACACATTCCCGGGTAGCCTCAGCAGCTGCTCCCGCTGAGCTACTTCCATGAGCACTATTCCTCCCCGGGACCTGCCGCCAAGTCTGGCCGGGGGACAGTGACACATTCCCGGGTAGCCTGAGTGGCTGCTCCCGCTGAGCTACTTCCATGGGAACTATTCCTCCCCGGGACTTGCCGCCAAGTCTTGGCCGGGGGACAGTGACACATTCCCGGGTAGCCTGAGTGGCTGCTCCCGCTGAGCTCTTACTTCCATGGGCATGTTCCTCACCGGGACATACTACCAAGTGTGGCCGGGTTTCGAGCTCCAAACTCGGCTTGCACTTGGTCGCTTGGGGGGTCCCCTCCGCTCCGGGAAGGGCGCCCTCCAGCGGGCAGACGAGGGTACTTCTAGTCTGCCCGAGCTCCATGGGGCCCCTCTCGCCCCTAGGCTCCCCGCCCAGGGTTCCAGGGTCCCGGATACAGCCACCCTGTCGAGTTCGGTATAGGGTACCGGGCCTGGCTGGAATCACGCCGGGATCGGTGAGACCTCCTCGGCCGCGGCTCAGCCTCCAAACTCCCTTTCGCGGTTCTCTTCCCTTCAACTTCCATGGACACGTTCCACACTTGGACCTACGACCAAGTGTGCCCGGGGAACAGTCACCCATGCCCGGGTAGCCTCAGCGGCTGCTCCCGCTGAGGTCAACTTGGAGGTTGGAGCTCCGACTTCCATGGGCACTATTCCTCCCCGGGACCTGCCGCCAAGTCTGGCCGGGGGACAGTGACACATTCCCGGGTAGCCTGAGCGGCTGCTCCCGCTGCACTCTTTAGTTCCATGGGCATGTTCCTCATCAGGAATCAACGACCAAGTGTGGCCGAGGGACAGTGACACATTCCCGGGTAGCCTGAGTGGCTGCTCCCGCTGAGCTACTTCCATGAGCACTATTCCTCCCCGGGACCTGCCGCCAAGTCTGGGCCGGGGGACAGTGACACATTCCCGGGTAGCCTGAGCGGCTGCTCCCGCTGAGCTACTTCCATGGGAACTATTCCTCCCCGGGACTTGCCGCCAAGTCTTGGCCGGGGGACAGTGACACATTCCCGGGTAGCCTGAGTGGCTGCTCCCGCTGAGCTCTTACTTCCATGGGCATGTTCCTCACCGGGACATACTACCAAGTGTGGCCGGGTTTCGAGCTCCAAACTCGGCTTGCACTTGGTCGCTTGGGGGGTCCCCTCCGCTCCGGGAAGGGCGCCCTCCAGCGGGCAGACGAGGGTACTTCTAGTCTGCCCGAGCTCCATGGGCCCCTCTCGCCCCTAGGCTCCCGGCCCAGGGTTCCAGGGTCGCGGATCCAGCCACCATGCGGAGTTCGGTTTGGGTACCGGGCCTGGCAGAATCACGCCGGGATCGGTGAGCCCTCCTCGGCCGCGGCTTCGCGCAAAAACTCCCTTTCGCGGTTCTCTTCACTTCAACTTCCATGGACACGTTCCACACTTGGACCTACGACCAAGTGTGCCCGGGGAACAGTAACCCATGCCCGGGCAGCCTCAGCAAGTGCTCCCGCTGAGGTCAATTTGGAGGTTTGAGCTCCGACTTCCATGGCCATGTTCCTCACCGGGACCTACGACCAAGCGTGGCCGGGTTTCGAGCTCCAAACTCGGCTTGCACTTTGTGGCCAAGGGGGTCCCCTCCGCTCCGGGAAGGGCGCCCTCCAGCGGGCAGACGAGGTTACTTCTAGTCTGCCCGAGCTCCATGGGGCATTATTCCTCCCCCGGGACTTGCCG